>NW_028190399.1:12640-120615 GCF_048542155.1 Nylanderia fulva | reverse complement strand
CCCCGTCGGATCGACACGTCGCGCAAACATGTCGCAACCTGTACGGATCAACCCGCTTGATTGTCGGCAAACCTTTTGTTCTTAGTAATTCGCAGAATTATCTTATCAAACTTAGATATCCGATTGTCGGCGCTCGATCCAAGCTTGGATTTTGCGGCAGCCATTCGCAGAATTTTTATCTTATCAAATTTAGATGAAGAAACGCAACCCCCTTAGTAATAGATATCTGAATGTCGGCGCTCGATCCAAGCTTGGATTTTGCGGCAGCCATTCGCAGAATTTTTATCTTATCTTCGGAGAAAATTTATAAAAACTTTGATACCGCTCAAGCTTATCTTTGATACCTTACAAAGACGCCGCTTATCTTGGATTCGAAAACTTAGCTTATCTTATCTTGGATTTTCGGAGAAAATTTATGAAAACTTTGATACCGCTCAAAGACGCCGCTTATCTTATCTTATCTTGTTTATGAACATATCAAGTAACATGATCCCCTTATCTTATCTTGTTTATAAATATATCAGGTAACATGATCCCCTTATCAGGTAACATGATCCCCTTATCAGGTTATCTGATATGTTTATAAACAAAAGATAAGCTTATCTACTGATAAGACCCCCTCCCCCCGCGTGACGTCACCCCCCTCGCCACCGATTCCCCCCCGCCCCTCACCCCCCCTCATTGCCCCCGGGTTAGAACTCCCATAGTATACCTACTGTTTTGCGATTTATTTAACAATTCATAATATGTTAGGGTTATAAAGTGTTATATATAGGGTTTTTATTTAAATAAAATGAAGAATGTATATATATGTATATTTATTTATGTATATAATGTATCATATATATTATTATATACTATTCGGCGTTTCGCCGTCCCCGTCCTCGTCCGCTTTCTCGTCCGCCCCTCCTCGGCCTGTTGCCCCAATAATAATGGGGCGAGGACAGTTTAAGGAGGAAGCGCATAAAGCGCTCCACCTGGACGCGAACTCCGGCGCGTCTTCCTCTGTAAACTGTAATTAAAAAAGAAATTATTTTAGTAATTAGATAATATGGTATATCTAGGTATGGTATAAAATAATAAATGTATAATATGTTATAATAAAATGTTATAATAATATAAGGTTAATATTTATTATATAAAATTATTATATAAAATATATAAATATTTTATTAATTAGAATATATTTAATAACTATTATAAATTTCTAAAGAAATTAAACAGAGTCATAAAAACGCAAAAAGACAGGGATAAGCTCCAAAATAATTCGGGGGTCATATATAAGATATCGTGTAATAATTGTGATGCTACATATGTAGGACAGACGAAAAGACAATTAGGTACAAGAGTAAATGAACATAAAAATAATAGATTAGATTCTGCAAGGCACTCGGTGGTTTCTCATCATATAAAATTTACACACAATTTCAATTGGAACGACACAAAAATTCTAGATTATGAAAAGAATTATTATAAAAGGTTGATATCAGAATAAGAAAAAATTCTGTTGGTTATTGCAAAAAAAAGAAACGGATTACTATAATAATATTAAACCCATAGTTTTTTCTTGTTCAGAGAAAAATAGTGTAAACTCTCAAAATAATAAATATATTAATAACCACATTAACGCAACAAATTTTATAAACAGAACTATTAATCCATTAGAACAAATCAATGATAAATGGTTTATTAATTTGACTGATGTAGATATTCCAACTGATGTCACAAAAAACGATAAAGAAGCTCAATTAACAGCACAAGCTGAAACATTACGAAGTAGAGAGGAAAATTTACGTACAATTCAACGGACATTAGAACAAGACAGAGACATGGAAGACGGTTCGGTAACCGGAATTTCTGAACAATTAGCTGCACAACTAACCCTTATGGAAAAATTATCCGAAAATGTAAATCGCTTATCACGACGTATAGACATTGTCGAACATTCTGGCCAAATGCAAGAACATTATGATAAGATAGAAACACAAAGACCACTTACTTCCTCACATCAAAATTCCCCTATTCGTTTGAAAGACGCTATAGATACAATCCCTAAATTTGATGGACATAAAATGTCTGTCCTCCATTTTACGAAAATTTGCGAAAGAGCACTCCAATTAATTCCCGAATATCAAGAATATCACTTAGTTCAACTAATCATTAATAAATTGCAAGGGCATGCCTATGCCGCGATCGAAGGAGTCGAGTTTAATAGCTTACGAGATCTAACGCGACGTTTAAAACTTATTTTCGGACCGAACAAATCTATTGATCAAGATCGAGGAGAATTAGCAAATATATTTATGAAGCATAATGAAAATATTTTTGACTACATCGCGCGCGTTCAAGAATTGAGAACGGCAATCATAGACGGAGAAGCCGACGTTTGTGGAAATCTCGACGACGAAGTTAGAGATAATATCGAAAAAAGCGTCACTAACAATTTTATTAATGGATTACCTTCCGATTTATTAATCCGCGTGAAATTAGAACGACCCTATACTTTTGAACAAAGCATTGTCACCGCTATTCAACTATCCAAAACTCTAGAAGCCGAAAATCTTCGAAAGAAAACTATCATTTTTAATCGCGCTTATACTTTACCTCGTGCGGACATAAGTCATCCGACGGCAAGACAAACCGTGAGCAATGTTGATAACAACCCTCCAATAACTAATAATCCGCGCAATAATAATATTTCTACTACTGCTCCTTTCATTAAGCCCTTGATACCTGGTCAACCCGGACCAAATTTCCCAGCTACTAAAATTTGTCGTTACTGTAAAAGCTCCGGTCATTTCATGAGCGAATGTCGGAAACTCGCTTATAAAAGATCACTCGAGCAAAATCAAGCTCAACCCAGTACTTCCTTTGCTAATTCGGGAAACCCCCAAAGCGTTCCGGAAAAATCCGACGTCCGCCGGAACGAAGCCCCGACAGGACGCACCCAACCAACAAACATGATCCTTACACAGCAACCCATCCTGACAACCTCACTCGAATCTGCAGTATAGATAGAGAGTTTAAACACAACGACATACCTTCTATCAAACTTGTATCCCCACATTTATCCCATGAATGTAACTTCATGATTGATTCTGGCTCCGGCATAAATCTTATCAAACAACAATTTGTATTACCTCATGTCAATTTAGATAAAGAAGATATTATACCCATTCGAGGCATTTCCTCTGAAACAATAGTAACTTTAGGTTCCATAACTATCCACTTGTTAGACAAACCTACCCTGTTCCATGTAATATCAGACTCCATTTGCATTCCCCAAGACGGGATCCTAGGAAACGCTTTCTTAAAAGAAAGAAGCATTATCATAAATTATAGAGATAGATGTCTTCATCACGACACTATTGTCATTCCTTTCATCACTTACGAAAGTGAAAAACTACATCTCAAAGCAAGGACTGTTACTCCTTGTTGCATTCATATTTCTAATCCAGAAATACATACTGGATACTTACCCTTACAAACCCTCGCTGACAAGGTGTTCTTCGGAGACGCACTCATTACTCACTCAAACGGAAGAACATACTTACCGGTATTTAATACCACCGAGGAGGATTTCAAAATCGACATTCCGTCCGTAGAAATTTTTGATTTTGAATTTCGCGAATCTATTTTAATGAGAGTACCAAGACCTTAGGGCTCGACGTACTTTTTGAAGACGAAGAGATGGGAGAATACATTAATCGGACCAAAACCTTAGGGCATTCAGTACCTTCTGAAGAAGAGATGGGAGACGAATCCATGTATTGTACGAAGACCTTAGGGCACGGCGTACATTACCTAAACGAAACGACGAAGATGGGAGATTATACTAATCACACTGGAACCTTAGGGCATTCAGTGCGATTCCAAAACGAAGAAGAGATGGGAGACAAATCTACTAGATACATTGAAACCTTAGGGCATTCAATATCTTGCAACGAAGAGTATATTACCGAGAGTCGGGAGACCCCGGTAATGGGAGATGAAACTTCTAATTCCGTCGATTGTGCGAGAACCCTAGGGCTTTTCTCGTCCAACGACAATTCTACCAATTCTGATCGACCACACGCTGTCGAAAAACTTTTGAGACTCGAACATTTAAATCCTGAAGAAGTTGATCATGTTAGATCAATTCTTACTAAACATTCAGATAGATTCTATTTGCCTAACGAACCATTAGGAACTACAAACGCAACTCAACATTACATTCCGACTATTAACGAAGTCCCTATACATAATAAGCAATACAGGTTTCCCCCTGTCCATAAAGAAGAAATTGATAAACAAGTCCATGAATTACTAAATAATAATTTAGTCGAGTATTCTACATCACCGTATAATTCACCGATCTGGATAGTACCGAAAAAACCAGATTCTCAAGGCAATAAACGTTGGCGTATGGTTATAGACTATCAAGGACTAAACGAAAAAACTATAGGAGACGCATATCCCCTTCCTAATATTATAGATATACTTGATCAATTAGGATCAGCCAAATACTTTTCAATATTTGATTTAGCTTCCGGATTTCACCAAATTTCTATGTCATCTAAAGACGCACATAAAACTGCATTTTCTACGCCATACGGGCATTATCAATTTAAGCGCATGCCATTCGAATTAAAAAACGCACCCGCTACTTTCCAAAGACTTATGGATAATGTATTATTGGGACTACAAGGAAACGAATTATTCGTTTACATGGACGACATTGTCGTTTACGCGCGATCATTAAGAGAACACGAAATTAAATGCGAAAGATTAATGCAAAGATTACGCGACGCGAATTTACAATTACAGCCGGATAAGTGTGAATTTCTAAGGCACGAAGTTGCTTATTTAGGCCATATAATAGGCGCGAACGGAGTCAAACCAGACCCGGGCAAAATAAAATCGATAATGCACTTTCCAACTCCCAAAAATCCAAAGAATATAAAACAATTTCTCGGTTTAGCCGGTTATTACAGAAGATTCATACCTAACTTTTCCAAAGTCGCGAAACCATTAACGGATTTGTTGAAAAAGGATAGCATATTCAATTGGCAACTAAAACAAGTAGAAGCTTTCAACTCTTTGAAACATTCATTATGCTCAAATCCCATTCTCCAATATCCCGATTTTACTAAACCTTTCATATTAACTACCGACGCATCAGGGTATGCTATAGGCGGAATTTTAAGTCAGGGACCGGTAGGAAAAGATCTTCCTGTCTCATATACTTCTCGAATTTTAAATACCGCGGAACAAAATTATTCAACAATTGAAAAGGAATGTCTAGCCATCATATATTGCATTAGCCATTTCAGACCCTATTTATACGGAAGACTTTTTACTATAATAACAGATCACAAACCTTTAATTTGGCTACATTCCATAAAAGATCCAACCTCCAGACTCTGGAAGTGGAAAACCAAACTAGCAGAATACAATTACGAAATTAAATACAAAAGGGGATCACTAAATAATAATGCCGATGCTCTATCACGGAATCCACCCACGGATTTAGTTTTACCAATATTCGCTTCAGATAATGATGAGTCATCCGATGAATCCATATTTTCTAGTAGACCAGGACCTTCCGTCAGACCAATTGAAACAAATGCTTTAATCCCATACCGAAGTAACAATATCAATAACCCTAACTATATTAACATCACTGAAAGCTATTCCGACTCAGATGATGAAAGCTCTATTCCTAATAACGATAATCACGACTATGCAAATATGTCGGGCGCAAACTCAAATTTAGAATACGATTATGTAGACCCAGCAGCTTCAGAAACCGCACCAATTATACAACCCTCTCCTGAAATTCCAAGTAAAGTAAAAATACGCGAAATAAGAGATAATTTATTAAACCAAAGGGATAACCACGTAATTTTCATAAGTCTAGACGGAACACCTTATGATAAGGGAGCCGAACTCTACTTTATTGCAAACCTTTTGCCCACCTACGAAGAACTTAATTTCGAAAGAGTTAACGTAAAGAGAATCAAATCAAATAATTTAATATCAATTCCAATAAGAACAAACAATCGACTATTAATAGAACCGCAAACCGTAAAAAATTGCATACGCTCTTTATTAGACTGTGTTAATGAATTACAATTAACCTCCTTTAGCAATGGCAAAACACATAAATTCGACGACATTCCCTGGTCATACGTTGTTAACCAATTAAAGAGATTTTTTCACGACACCCGCGTAAATATAACTATTTGCCAAAATTTAGTCGATCATCCTATCCCTACGGAACGCGTAAAATTAATTTCAGAAAACCATGCATCAGCATACGGTGGCCATAAAGGAGTTACGAAAACATTTAATAGACTTCGACCTCATTATTTTTGGAGTACAATGAAACAAGATATTCAAGAATTTATTAAGAAATGTCGCGATTGTCAATTAAAGAAATTGACGCGCGTCAAAACCAAACAACCAATGATCATTACGGATACCCCCGGGACAGCTTTCGATAAAATTTCACTAGACATAGTAGGGCCATTCCCTATCACGAATAACGGAAATAAGTACATTTTAACCATGCAAGATTTACTAACTAAATACTCTATAGCAGTACCACTAAAAGAAGCCACTTCATTAACAATAGCCGACGCTTTTACAAAAGAATTCATTTGCATTTATGGAACTCCCAAAGCTATCCTCACTGATCAAGGTACTAATTTTCTATCAACTTTAATACGCATCCTAACAAAGAAATTCAATATTCAACATTTTAAAACCACTGCTTACCATCCTCAATCAAATGGATCTATAGAACGGTCGCATCATGTACTGGTAGAATATCTAAAAACACAGATTGATAAAGAAGATAACTGGGACGAATATATAAAACTCGCCATGTTCTCTTATAATACCAGCGTTCACAAAGGAACAAAATTCTCGCCATACGAACTAATATTCGGACAACTAGCCAGATTGCCATCCGCGTATCAACCTATCGAAGAACCTCTAGAACCTACTTATCAAGAATACATAAACACTTTGTTCAACAAATTATATGATATCCGCAAAGAAGCGCGACAAAATCTTATTAGAGCCAAAGAAAGAAGCAAGTACTATTATGACCAACGTATAAATTCTCGACAGTTTAAGATAGGAGATTATGTTTTCTTACTAAAGGAACCGAAGAAAGGAAAATTCTCAGCACATTACATAGGACCCTATAAAATAATAGAAATCCTACCTTCCAACAACGCCAAAATCCTAATCGACTATAAGCCACGGATTGTCCATATCGATAAGTTGAAATTAGCACATATAGAACCAGGTTGAAAAACAATATTTCTAATTTTGGGTTTCAGATGTGTTGGCATCGCCAACCAGTCCATCCAGGACAAACTACAAGTTCCCCACTACATCAGATATTCGCCTTCGCAAGCTGCGTAAAGGTATACGGATATCGTAACGTAGTTACTAATTCTGCACGTTGTACAAATTGTTATTCAAGTCTCGATCTAGCCGCACGTTCCTTTTACCAAAAACGATATACTCACGCTGTCGTGATTGGATTAGGTTATCCCGAACCACAGTGTTCTGTATGTTCCCAACTCCTGACAATTTCTAAACCAACACGAAATTGTACAGCCTGCACTAATTATTTAACAAATATAGAACAAGGACTACCCTTCGAATCGCCTCTAATTATTTAAACGTTCCACTAACATAAAAATGTCTTCCAACGATCCTTGCGATTACAACGCAGCAGCCTCTAACACTTATTATGAACATCCCAATATTGTCGAGCTCCACGTCCTGTTACAGAGATTCCCATTAGTAAAGAGAATGATAGAATTTTTTCCTAATATACATAGAGCCAGATGCTATAAAAGCATAATTTATGATGGCTATTGTCAAATTTGTCGCATCACGCGAAGAACCCGATCTGAACCTAAAAACATTCACAATTATCACATTCTTGTTTGCGAAACCGCACCTCCTATTCCATGTCCCAACTGTCGCTACGCTTGCTACAAAATCGAACCCATAACTAATTGCGAAAAATGCTTCTTTACCTATATTCAATAGTACGTAGTAAACGTATGGGAACGCAACGACACCATCAAACACTGGGACGGAAAAGTACCCACCATTATTCATCACCAGCCTACATTATAAAACAACACAATAATAATTATTATTATTTCACTAGGTATAAGGACGAATGACCATCGCGTCACATATATATATATATATATATCTAAAATTATTCATGTATAATAATATATGTATTCCTGATTGCAGGTTCACTATCAGCTCAGAAGCCTATAAGATTATTAAAAATAAAAAACCACTCCTCAATGTTTAAAGTCGACCAGACTGGCAATAATTTATTATAAATAATTATTTGAAATACAACAACGTTTCGGCTGTCATTGCAGCCCTTTTCAAGTACATCAAATTTAAAACAGTAAATCAACTTCTATGCAAACTACCGACAATGTTAACATTGTCGGTAGTTTGCATAGAAGTTGATTTACTGTTTTAAATTTGATGTACTTGAAAAGGGCTGCAATGACAGCCGAAACGTTGTTGTATTTCAAATAATTATTTATAATAAATTATTGCCAGTCTGGTCGACTTTAAACATTGAGGAGTGGTTTTTTTTATTAATTATTACTGGCAACCTTAAGGATTATTATTTATTATTAAAAATCCCAACGCCAAAATTGCAGGTATATTTTAATAATACGATATATTTAACAATTCCCATTTCAGGAAACCGTCCTAACTAAACAGGTTGTTCAGCATGGAACCCTGTGCATTATTTAAAACCTTATTGCTGTTATTTCTAGTTATTATCTTTCATTTTTGTATGAGGTATGCTTTATATAAGTACATTTCATACAAAACTCCCAAGGCTGCATGAGACCCATATCCAAGCAGTATTCTAATTAATACACTTTACATTACTACAGGTTGTCGTTAACTCGCTCACTGGTAATAATTCGTATTCAACCATTACGTATAACTTCGCGGAAACCTTAACGAATTTAATATTATATAAAAAACATAACATACTACACGCTTGTACATGCCTTAACTCGAAGAAATCGACTCCAGCTTCACCAGTGAACGAGCTAATTATATTTCACCCAATAGCAACCTTTCGAATAACCTTTACGAATCCTACAAAAGACACGGGCAGAAAAACCTGCAACCGCGCAATTGATATACATAGATATAAGACGCAAAAATAATTTATAACATATACACCTATACGTTAGCGTACACTTGTACCTGTACTTATAAATTGTACGAATATGTATATGTATATACATATATATATATATATATATATGTCCATGTGCGAATCTGAAAACGGACGTAGAAAGCAACGACAATAAAATTATGTACATTATACTATTCAATTATTAAAAGACTTATCACGCACCGTTATCGCATCCGATGCAAGGAATGCCTCCGCACGTACACATATATATATATACCCATAAACATATGTGTGTATGCGTGCACACATACATATTAAATAATTTAATTTAGTAAACCAGTCCGATTGTGCGTTACGGCTTGTCATGATGTTAGGGATTATTCTAATACTCTTCGTTAAAACTTCGTTCGCCTTGATTGGATTTGATTGTGGTGGACAGCATCTCAACATCACCGCCGTTTCCCTCTTAGATGTAGGAGAATGCAAGCTCCATCATCAAACCCCAAACTCCACAGAAACTTATATACAACTATTACAACTTTCCGAATATAACTATGCAGAAGTTATACAGTGCAAACTAGAGATATCCCGCACGATATATCACTGTGGCATGCATTCGCACATCTCGGTCGTCTTTAACGGAAAAGCAGATTACGTCCAGGAAACCGGATATTCTCAATGCCTGCGAATGTTTCAAGACGGTACTACTTCCTTGAGACCTGCTCACTTAATCAGTGGACTTAAAATCAACCAAACTTCTTATCGCAGCTTTACGCTAGCTGGCGAATTAAAGACCGATGGAACATGTAAGGGTACGCAATACTCTGACCCTTACGGCACATGGGATAACGTAATTGTTTAAGCAGTCGCGAAAATCTCACTCAAATCATCTTATGTGCCGGTACAACTCGAACACGGGAAAATCAAGTTAAGGTCAGGAACCATCTGCACGCTGGCCGATAGCTTCTGTTTGGACTCTGACGACGGTTATACTTTTTGGAAACCAGTACCAATGAAATCCTGCAACTTCAATCAATACGATGTTTTATACGAAGGACTAGCGACCAGGATAGCAGGCGACGATTCCCCCATCATCTACAGTCTCACTACGCAAGACATCACATTCGCTTTGACCAAGACTAAAGAACAACCATTATGCGGATACACTCTGCTTCGCACGGAACATCCGAAGTTATTTATCCTGGAAACAAAGCAAGGCCAAACCTTTGCCAATAAAGGGACGATTCCTGTGGATAACCTCGATATATTCACCTACATGAATTCCAAATTTGTGTATGTCGAAAAACATATCCGACACCAGATGACATCATTGTATCATAATGTCATGCAACAAAAGTGTGAATTGGAAAGACAAGTCATAACCAATGCCTTATCCTTTGCAACTCTCTTGCCTGATGAATTCGCGTACAGTCTTATGAAGTCACCGGGATACATGGCCGTCACCACTGGAGAAGCTGTCCAGATCATAAAATGCATCCCTGTAGAAGTCACCGTACGCCCAACCAAAGAGTGTTACAACGAACTACCCGTAACCATCAGAAACACTTCTTACTTCCTCACGCCTAAATCAAGAATCGTCACAAAGATCGGGAACGAACGAGAATGCTCTCTGGAATTGCCAACGTTATATAGAATAGAAGACACCTGGGTACAGTTCACACCAAAAGCGCAAATAAGACAGTTGCCACCTCAACAACTACGACCCATGGCATCTCTTACCTGGAGTTATTTAACACCCGGACCATTAGCTGTCAGTGGAATCTACACCCAGCAAGACATAGAAAAATTGAGAGACCACATTATGTTTCCCGCAGAGAAACCGGCACTGCTCAACGCCGTCGCCCGTGGACTCACTGGACATCCAGTTAACGCCAACTCCGTCTCGCTATACAAATTACTAGACGAAGAATCACTCAATAAAATCGTAGACAACACCGCAGCAAAAATATGGAGAGGATTCATGAGTTTTGGGTCAGCCACGGCCGGAGTCGTTGGAGTATTTATGATCGTTCGTATTGCTAAACTGGCAATCGATACCATCATTCATGGATACGCGTTACACACCGTATATGGATGTAGTCTACACCTGATAGGAGCACTATGGGACTCTCTAACTAATCTCTTGCTTCACCTCAGCCGCAAGAATATAAACGAAGAGAAAGAAAAGAATAAGTTCCCAGAAGACGCCACACATCTCGCCATCATCTCAGACGCACCCCCTGCACTGCCAAAGGAACCACCAGTGATAAGTCAGCCCCAACTTCAAGACTATAACACCAGACGACCTGGAGAAATGGAATCTACAAATATTACTATCCCTCAGACATATAAAGACCTGCAGCAGCATCTATATAACCTAGAACAAAACCCTAGATCAACGTCGGGTTTTATTCTCAAATAGGAGGGGAGATGTAACGTCCAGACAAATTTCAAAATTTCAATCTTCTTCAATCATTAATTTTTTTTAACCTATTAGTCATGACAATCTCTAACTTGCATGAAAGACCGGTATTGACGAATATTTAATCACAAATATAACCACTCGTAGGCTAAGACATGTCTTCTCACAAAAAACAATATAAAAACAACATCTATAATACTAACTAAATATGGTATAATATAATATAATATAAATATAATATATTTAGTTTAATAAGAAAAATCCTCATTGATTATTTGTGAGAAAACCTAAAATAAGGTTAAGAACGTATATATGTATATACATGCGGATATATGTATATATATATATCAATCGTATACTTTGACGACACTATATATATTCTCTGGCGATTTCAATGACTGTATAAGACATATAGTATTCTCTGGCGATTTCAATGACTGTATAAGACATATAGTATTCTCTGGCGATTTCAATGACAGTATAAGATATAATATCTGACATATAATACAATTATTTCTTTTTTTTCTTTTTTTTTCAATTTGAACGACTTAAATGAATAGTAATTACTTATTTTTGAATAAATTTCGATTAATTATACAGATTGACTATTACAATATAATATTCATTTTACTAATATTAAATATGTATTATTCAATAGTATTAAATTTTAAATATGTACACGATATATATATATATATATATATATATATATATATTAACACACAAACTTCTTATAAATACATTTACTTATAATTATAAAACCCGAAGATCATATACATAGCGCAAAATAACATTATATCCATCATACGCCCAAAGGAGCCACTACACCAAGAGAAGAATACTATTATTTTCTCTCAGTGCATGTATGAAACCCGCCTTATTAAAACGGTAATACCTGAAAATATATATATATATATATATATCGCTTATAAAGAAGTATACTAAATAATTAAATAATTATGTATGAAAGCTGCTTTACTATGTGAACTCGACTTTACTCGCAAGGAAACATCCAGAGGATTCTAGAAGGCTCTAGATGCAATGCTGAAACACGTTGCCACCTGCAAATCGATTACAGAAGACCGTCAAGAAATATCACTACCAAGAATAAAGAAGGCCCGTTGCAAGCCGCATAGCGGTGAGTCAGTAAAGAAGCACCGCTATCGCTACTGAGAATACAATAAGAAAAGTCGGAGCGCATAACGATAAGTCAGTAAAGGAGCACCGCTATCGCTACTGAGAATAAAAGACGATTGGAAACCGTTAGCGATGAGTCACCTAGGAACACCGCTATCGCTACTAAGAAGCCATCTCTCCGGGACTTAACCGTCGCAATCTCTACCAGGAACAGATTGTCTCCGGTACTTCCCCGGCATACCTCTCTTGCCATTGGCTAAGCCGCATCGCCCGATGGGAGGAGCGAGCCACATTTTACGGTATATAAACCCTGCTCCCGGCACGGAACGGCAGTGATCCACCGAAAGTCGTCAAGTTCAGTACTTCCAACTACAGTCAACCAACCAGCTATTACTACGGACGGAGTCCTGAAGACAACGAGACATAGCCGTCATTTCGGACCGATGTACCGAGGCTCCTCAGATCTCCAGACTCAGAGGGAAGAACACAGTAGCGAAGTGTACCATAGCAAGGCACATAAGACATTGTCTAACCTTGTGAGTATTTAAGCCAGTTCACATATCCCTAAATAGTAAAGCGCGGAATTATATTTAACCAATTAATTTTAATTCAATCTTACATTACACTCCGAACTCTGAATCTTGAATATAGACGTAAGCCATATATTACTCTGTATTCCTAATATTATTTCAATTTATTAATTGCATCCGCACACGGCTACGTTGCAATCGTTGACATATATTATATTTTATTCGATACTACTCAATATTATTTAACCAATATCGCATACTTATTTAACCTATTGTACTTGCATCATAAATATATATATTAATGTATTTTATTATATTACTGCTTAATTATATATGTTTGTAACCCTGTATCCTACCACCTATTAGCGAATTGAATGACGCTAATTCCACAGCACAGTACACATTAGAAATTATATCCTGTCAGAAGGTACATTCGCAAGTCATCTCAGAGGTGCACGTTTAGTGAAGTGAACGTATGCATTAGCCTATTAAGACAAGGACCTGAGAACCCGGCCTAGCCGGATGAACACCTATCTCTCTATCGCTTTTACGCTTTTATTACCTTGCATTTTCCAATAGTTGCGAATACTTTACCACACCAACTGACAGTGATTTTGCATATTGATATTCGATTCATTTGACAAGTGTACACCACCTGACCCTATTTACTACCAATAGAAATATACCCTGTCATAAGGTACATTCGCAAGTCATCTCTGAGGTGCACGTTTAGTAAAGTGAACGTCGCATTAGCCTATTAAGACAAGGACCAGAGAACCCGGCCTAGCCGGATGAACACCTATCTCTCTATCGCTTTCACGCTTTTATTACCTTGCATTTTCCAATAGTTGCGAATACTTTACCTAACCGAATGACAGAGGTCTTGATTATTTATTTAAGATTTTAGTTATTTATGTTTGAAACTACAAATATTAATATTCTTGATATAGATATTAATACGCATTCAGAATCCTTTTTCTTTTTCTACCTTATTATCAATTCCAGTTTAATATCATTTAATTATAACAACAATTGACACAAGGCTTAATTAATTAACAGGTGAAGGGCATCCTAGCATAGATTAACCTTTCATCTCATTTTGATTTCGTTAACGAGTAAATCACGATATAAACGTGAGTCTAATTCAATTATTTTACATTATAAAATATTCTTCGATCAATAATGCATATTATTTATATAAAATTATCCAACCATTAGATGGTCTCTCCCTTCCGAAGGAGGAATCAAATTAATCGCGACGAGCAACGTCTCCATAGACTACGCAAACGTAGGACAAGAAGGCCCCTTAATTTACATGTCCAGATCTTTCCAACGCGAATAATCGTTCGATCCCCTTCTCCAGACGTTTATTCGCCCATAAATAATCTTCCGTTATTCTCATCCGCAATTTCCGGATCCGTCACATTCAGAATCAAATACGAATCATAATTTCTTACCCGATCCCGAATATTATATTCCGGATCCAAGCCAACATATCGTATCATCATACGATCCCATTCTACAACCTCGTAACGAACAAGGCCTCTACATTTTCGACGAGGACACCGCTAACCTCACATTCAACGACACTCGCGATTTCATCCCCGAAGGAGCTCGGGACAACTTCGCATCTTTTATTACTTACCTTAATCAGTCTGACAATCCGGAAGAGGAACTTAGCAATATTATAACTCGATTTCAAGTTCCCCACGAACCACGTCAGGACCTATAACCCTTATATCAACGAGAAGGTTTTATGAATAAATAAACGATATTATATTAACAAATTATCTTTATTTATCAACCCGACCCGTCAGTTTCCTTCTCTGTCCGATACTCTCAACCGAATCTCAAGCTCTCGGCATCCCTGGGTATAGCCGGCCTAGCAGATTCCCATAAAAAATAGAGAGCAGCTTCTCAAACGTTTAACCGAGGTAGACGCGAGAGAAGACCGACTTGTGCAGAAGGCAACTTACCGCCAGGTGAATTGTTGGACGTAACACCACATACGAGCCGAAGCTCTAACGGGGAAGTGGGCCACGTCTCCCCGGGATGTGGAATTCTTCCACACCCCGAAGAGAGCCCCCAGAGACGGAGGGCGTGCCCCCGAGACCGGGGGCAGTGTACCTCGGAAGGTACTGATCGCTCTTGGCACCCCTCGCAAGGCTATTCCCTTGCGAAGGGTGAGCCCCCCCACCACGGCAAGGTGGCGATCAACGGGGGGGAGATTCCATCTGCCTAACGAACCTTTAGGAACTATAAACGCGACTCAACACTACATTCCAACTATTAACGAAATTCCTATACACAAAAACAATACAGGTTTCCTCCTGTCCATAAAAAAGAAATCGACAAACAAGTCGGCGAATTATTAAATAATAATTTAGTCGAATCACCGTATAATTCACCAATCTGGATAGTACCGAAAAAAAAAGATTCACAAAACAATAAACGTTGGCGTATGATTATAGATTATCGAGGATTAAACGAAAAAACTATAGAAGACGCTTACTCTCTTCCTAACATAACAGACATTCTTGACCAATTAGGATCAGCCAAATACTTTTCAATATTTGATTTAGCTTCCGGATTTCATCAAATTTCTATGTCACCTAAAGACGCTCACAAAACAGCATTTTCTACGCCATATGGGCATTATCAATTCAAGCGCATGCCATTCGGTTTAAAAAAAACGCACCTGCTACTTTCCAAAGACTTATGGATAATGTATTGTCGGGATTACAAGGAAACGAATTATTCGTCTATATGGACGACATTGTCATTTACGCACGATCATTAAGAGAACACGAAATCAAATGTGAAAGATTAATGCAAAGATTACGAGACGCGAATTTACAACTACAGCCAGATAAGTGCGAATTTCTAAGGCACGAAGTAGCTTATTTAGGCCATATAATAGGCGCGAACGGAGTCAAACCAGACCCGGACAAAATAAAATCAATAATGCACTTTCCAACTCCAAAAAATCCGAAAAATATAAAACAATTCCTTGGTTTAGCCGGATATTACCAAAGATTTATATCTAATTTTTCTAAAGTCGCGAAACCATTAACAGATTTATTGAAAAAGAATAGCATATTCAATTGGCAATTAAAACAGGTAGAAGCTTTTAACTCTTTGAAACACTCGTTATGTTTAAATCCCATTCTCCAATATCCTGATTTTACTAGACCTTTCATACTAACTACCGACGCATCAGGGTATGCTATAGGCGGAATTTTAAGTCAGGGACCGGTAGGAAAAGATCTTCCTGTCTCATACACTTCTCGAATTTTAAACACCGCGGAACAAAATTATTCAACAATTGAAAAAGAATGCCTAGCCATCATATATTGTATTAGCCATTTCCGACCCTACTTATACGAAAGACCTTTTACTATAATAACAGATCACAAACCTTTAATTTGGCTACACTCTATAAAAGATCCAACCTCCAGACTCTGGAAGTGGAAAACCAAGCTAGCGGAATATAATTACGAAATTAAATACAAAAAGGGATCACTAAATAATAATGCCGATGCTTTATCACGGAATCCACCCACGGATTTCGTTTTACCAATATTTGCTTCGGACATTGATGAGTCATCCGATGAATCCATATTTTCAAGCAGACCAGGACCTTCCGTCAGATCAATTGAAACAAATGCTTTAATCCCTTACCGCAATAACAATATTGATAACCCTAACTATGTTAATATAACTGAAAACAATTCTGATTCAGATGACGAAAGTTCAATTCCTGACAACGATAATCACGACTATGCAAATATGTCAAATTTAAATTTGGAATACGATTACGTCGACCCAGTAATTTCAGAAACTATACCAATTATACAACCCTCTCCCGAAATTCCGAGTAAAGTAAAAATACGCGAAATAAGAGATAATTTATTAAACCAAAGAGATAATCATGTGATTTTTATAAGTTTAGACGGAACACCCTACGACAAGGAAGCCGATCTTTATTCCACTGCAAATCTTTTACCCACATACGAAAATCTCAATTTTGAAAGAGTTAATGTAAAGAAAATCAAATTAAACAATTTAATATCAATTCCAATAAAAACAAATAATCGACTGTCAATAGAACCACAAACTGTGAAAAATTGCATACGCTCTTTATTAGATTGCGTTAACGAATTACAATTAACTTCCTTTAGCATCAGCAAAACGCATAAATTCGATGACATTCCCTGGTCATACGTTGTTAATCAATTGAAGAAATTTTTTCATGACACCCGTATAAATATAACTATTTGTCAAAATTTAGTCGACAATCCTATCCCTACGGAACGCGTAAAATTAATTTTAGAAAACCATGCATCAGCATGCGGTGGCCATAATGGAGTTACGAAAACGTTTAATAGTCATTACTTTTGGAGCACAATGAAACAAGATATTCAAAAATTTATTAGAAAATGTTGCGAGTGTCAGTTAAAGAAATTAACGCGCGTTAAAACCAAGCAACCAATGATTATTACAGATACCCCCGGCACAGCTTTCGACAAAGTTTTACTAGACATAGTAGGGCCACTCCCTATTACGAATAACGAAAATAAATATATTTTAACCATGCAAGATTTATTAACAAAGTACTCTATAGCAGTACCATTAAAAGAAGCCACCTCATTAACGATAGCCGACGCTTTTACGAAAGAATTTATTTGCATTTATGGAACTCCCAAGGCTATCCTTACCGATCAAGGTACCAATTTTTTATCAACTTTAATACGTATCGATACGTATTAAAGTTGATAAAAAATTGGTACCTTGATCGGTAAAGATAGCCTTGGGAGTTCCATAAATGCAAATAAATTCTTTCGTAAAAGCGTCGGCTATCGTTAATGAGGTGGCTTCTTTTCTTTTAATGGTACTGCTATAGAGTACTTTGTTAATAAATCTTGCATGGTTAAAATATATTTATTTTCGTTATTCGTAATAGGGAGTGGCCCTACTATGTCTAGTAAAACTTTGTCGAAAGCTGTGCCGGGGGTATCTGTAATAATCATTAACAAAAAAATTCAATATTCAGCATTTTAAAACCACTGCCTACCATCCTCAATCAAATGGATCTATAGAACGGTCACATCACGTATTAATAGAATATTTAAAAACACAAATCGATAAAGAAGATAATTGGGACGAATACATTAAACTCGCCATGTTTTCCTACAATACAAGCGTCCACGAAGGAACAAAATTTTCACCATACGAACTAATATTCGGACGACTAGCCAGATTGCCATCCGCGTATCAACCTATTGAAGAACCTCTAGAACCTACTTATCAAGAATACATAAACACTTTGTTCAATAAATTATATGATATCCGCGAAGAAGCGCGACAAAATCTTATTAGAGCAAGCAAATACTATTATGACCAACGTATAAATTCTCGACAGTTTAAGATAGGAGATTATGTTTTCTTACTAAAGGAACCGAAGAAAGGAAAATTTTCAGCACACTACGTAGGACCCTATGAAATAATAGGGATCCTACCTTCCAACAACGCCAAAATCCTAATCGACCATAAACCGCGGATTGTCCATATCGATAAGTTAAAATTAGCACATATAGAACCAGGTTAAAAAACAGTATTTCTAACTTTGGGTTTCAGATATGTTGGCATCGCCAACCAGTCCATCCAGGACAAACTACAAGTTCCCCACTACATCAGATATTCGCCTTCGCAAGCTGCGTAAAGGTATACGGATATCGTAACGTAGTTACTAATTCTGCACGTTGTACAAATTGTTATTCAAGTCTCGATCTAGCCGCACGTTCCTTTTACCAAAAACGATATACTCACGCTGTCGTGATTGGATTAGGTTATCCCGAACCACAGTGTTCTGTATGTTCCCAACTCCTGACAATTTCTAAACCAACACGAAATTGTACAGCCTGCACTAATTATTTAACAAATATAGAACAAGGACTACCCTTCGAATCGCCTCTAATTATTTAAACGTTCCACTAACATAAAAATGTCTTCCAACGATCCTTGCGATTACAACGCAGCAGCCTCTAACACTTATTATGAACATCCCAATATTGTCGAGCTCCACGTCCTGTTACAGAGATTCCCATTAGTAAAGAGAATGATAGAATTTTTTCCTAATATACATAGAGCTAGATGCTATAAAAGCACAGTTTACGATAATTATTGCCAAACCTGTCGCATCACGCGAAGAACTCGATTGGTACCTAAAGACATTTATAATTGTCACGTTTTAGTTTGCAAAACCGCACCTCCTATTCCATGTCTCAACTGTCGCTATGCTTGTTACAAAATTGAAACCATAACTAATTGTGAAGAATGTTTCTTTACCTATATTCAATACGTAGTAAACGTATGGAAACGCTCTAGCCATTATTTTTTATCGTTGTATGAGGTATGCTTTACTTAAGTACATTTCATACAAAACTCTCGATATTGCATGAGACTCATATCCACGCAATATTCTAGCTAATACAATACACCTTATATTATTACAGATTGTCGTTAACTCGCTCACTGGTAATAACTCCATTCCTCGCGAGAGTTATCTATCAATATAGTATTCAACCATTATGAATAGCCTCGCGAAAACCTTAACGTACTTAAAAATGTAATATATTATACGCTCATACTTGCATTAACTCGGAGAAAACGACTCCAGCTTCACCAGTGAACGAGCTAATTATATCCTACCCAATAGCAAACTTTCGAATAATTTTTACGAATCTTACAAAAGACACGGGCAGAAAACCTGCAACCGCGCAATTGATATACATAGATATAAGACGCAAAATTAATTTATAACATATATATCCGTGCGTTAGCATGCACTCGTACACGTATGTATGATTGCACGCACACACATATATATATGTCCATGTGCGAGTCTAAAACAAACATAAAATAATAAAATAACGACGGTAAAATCAAGTATATTATACTATTCAATTATTAGAAGATTCATCACGCACCGTTATCATGTCCGAAGCCAGGACTGCCTTTGCACATGCACATGTATATATCTATAAATGCGTACACACGCACATATCAAATAATATATATATATAAAAATATTTAATTTAGTAAATTAGTCCGATTGTGCGTTACAGCTTGTCATGATGTTAGGGATTATTCTAATACTCTCCGTTAAAACTTCGTTCGCCTTGATTGGATTTGATTGTGGTGGACAGCATCTCAACATCACCGCCGTTTCCCTCTTAGATGTAAGAGAATGCAATCTCCATCATCAAACCCCAAACTCCACAGAAACTTATATACAACTATTACAACTTTCCGAATATAACTATGCAGAAGTTATACAGTGCAAACTAGAGATATCCCGCACGATATATCATTGTGGCATGCATTCGCACATCTCGGTCGTCTTTAACGGAAAAGCAGATTACGTCCAGGAAACCGGATATTCTCAATGCTTGCGAATGTTTCAAGATGGCACCACATCCTTGAGACCCGCTCACTTAATTAGTGGACTTAAAATCAACCAAACTTCTTATCACAGCCTTACGCTAGCTGGCGAATTAAAAACCGATGGAACGTGTAAGGGTACGGAATATACTGACCCTTACGGTACATGGGACAACGTAATCGTTCAAGCAGTTGCTAAAATCTCACTCAAATCATCTTACGTGCCAGTACAACTCGAACACGGAAAAATCAAGTTAAGGTCAGGAACAATCTGTACACTGGCCGATAGCTTCTGTTTGGATTCTGACGACGGCTACACCTTTTGGAAACCGGTACCTATGAAATCATGCAACTTCAATCAATACGATGTACTATACGAAGGACTAGCGACTAAAATAGCAGGCGATAATTCACCCATCGTCTACAGTCTTACCACCCAAGACATCACATTCGCCTTGACTAAGACTAAAGAACAACCTCTATGCGGATACACTTTGCTTCGCACCGAACATCCGAAATTATTTATTCTGGAAACAAAGCAAGGCCAAACCTTTGCCAATAAAGGTACGATCACTGTGGATAACCTCGATATATTCACTTACATGAATTCCAAGTTTGTGTATGTTGAAAAACATATCCGACATCAAATGACATCTCTGTATCATGATGTCATACAACAAAAATGTGAACTAGAAAGACAAGTAATAACCAACGCCTTATCCTTTGCAACTCTCTTGCCTGATGAATTCGCGTATAGTCTAATGAAATCGCCGGGATACATGGCCGTCACCACTGGAGAAGCTGTCCAGATCATAAAATGCATCCCTGTAGAAGTCACCGTACGTCCAACCAAAGAATGTTGTAACGAGTTACCCGTAACCATCAGAAACGCTTCTTACTTTCTCACACCCAAATCAAGAATCGTCACAAAAATCGGGAACGAGCGAGAATGTTCTCAAGAATTACCAACGTTATACCGGATAGAGGACACTTGGGTACAGTTCACGCCAAAAGCACAAGTAAGACAGTTGTCACCTCAACAACTACGACCCATGGCATCTCTTACCTGGAGTTATTTAACACCCGGACCACTAGCTGTTAGTGGAATCCATACGCAGCAAGACATAGAAAAATTGAGAGACCACATTATGTTTCCCGCAGAGAAACCGGCACTGCTCAACGCCGTCGCCCGTGGGCTCATCGGACATCCAGTTAACGCCGATTCCGTCTCGTTATACAAACTACTAGACGAAGAATCACTCAACAAAATCGTAGACAACACCGCGGCAAAAATATGGAAAGGATTCATGAGTTTTGGATCAGCCACGGCCGGTGTCGTTGGAGTATTTATGATCATTCGCATTGCTAAATTAACAATTGACACCATCATCCATGGATACGCACTACATACCGTATATGGATGTAGTCTACATCTAATAGGAGCATTATGGGACTCTTTAACTAACCTCTTGCTTCACCTCAGCCGCAAGAATATGAACGAAAAGGAAGAAAAGAATAAATTCCCAGAAGACGTCACATCCCTCGCCACTATTTCAGACGCACCTCCTGCACTACCAAAGGAACCACCAATAATAAGTCAGCCCCAACTTCAAGGCTATAACACCAGACGACCTGGAGAAATGGAATCCACAAATATAACTATCCCTCAGACATATAATGACTTACAGCAGCATCTTTATAACCTCGAATAAAACCCTAGGTCAACGTCGGGTTTTATTCTCAAATAGGAGGGGAGATGTAACGTCCAGACAAATTTCAAAAATTCAATCTTTTTCAAAAATTTATCCTTTAACATATCAGTCATGACAATCTCTAACCTACATGAAAGACCGGTATTAACAAATATTTAATCACACATATAATTACTCATAAGTTAAAACATGTTTTCTCACAAATGACAATGGGAATAACAACCCATTTTTAAATAATATTTCTATCATAAAAAGCATAATTAGGGTGCCCTGTTCCGGATCATTTGTTAGGAAACATACAGGTTAGAGAATAAGCACGCCTATAGCAAATATATTATTAACCTTAAAACTCTCATTCATTAGGAGACTAAAAATTCATATGCTGTTACAACCAGCCCCTCTCCCACCTATATTTTTCACAACGCATTGCTTGTTCGCTTTAGTATAAGTTCAATCCCGGCGTGTTGCTTAAAGAAATAAGTAGACACTAGATACTAGACATTAGACGCTAGACATTAGACACTAGACGCTAGACACCAGATACTAGACACTAGATATTAGACATTAGACACTAGACATTAGACACTAGACGCTAGACACTAGACACTAGATACTAGACACTAGATACTAGACATTAGACACTAGACACTAGACACTAGATACTAGACACTAGACATTAGACACTAGACATTAGATTCAAGATGGCCGACATTAGTGGACAACACCACCAGGCGGCGCGACGGTGAACATAGAAAGGAACGACACCCACCATCTAGACGCACCCGATGACGAAGGACAGGCGAGTCACTTCTAGTTCCGGCGTCAACGTGTGAACACCGATTCCCGCGTAACTCCGCATCGACTTAAGTGACGCCGTTCCGACGCGTGCTAAATACGACCGAATTCTTAACGTCTCGACTAGAAAACGACGACTTGTAACCGGGCGACGTAGATAATTCAAACATTATACACCGATTCTTGTTTTACTATATTTTAGAAACATAAGCTCGTTAACCATAATCGCCGCCTCACGGCCTCCATGCGCCTTGTGTTAAACGTGAAATAAATTGTTACGAACATAAGTAAATCGTGAAGTGACTACGTTCATTCGACAACCTACCCTCGGTGCAACGAGCGGACGCTACCCACTCGGCATAGGACAAAGATGGGGATCTAAGACGTGGATTAGGGTTAGGAATTCGGGGACACATTATTCATCGCGGGGTGGTTCGAGTAACTGTTGGCGGTTGACTCCCGAAGTGCTATACGCGGACCACCGGTGCGGATATATAGAAAATAGATGCAGGTAGCCAGATATATATATATGTCGTCGTCAATTATGATGAGCGGTTGGTAATATCTATAAACGTATCGCAGGGCAATGAGTGTGTGTGCGGAGGCGCGCAAGTGTGACGGCGGCGTGGGTCATCGATCGCGTGTTAGGAAAGACGCGCAAATATGGCGGCGGCGTGGGTTGTCGGCCACGTGTTTGAATAAGGCGCACAAGTATGGCGGTGGCGTGGGTCGTCGACCGCGTGTTGAAGAAGGCATGCAAATATGGCGGCGGCGTGGGTTGGCGACCACGTGTTTGAATAAGGCGCGGAAGTATGGTGGTGGCGTGGGTCGTCGACCGCGTGTTAGGGAAGACGTGCAAATATGGCGGCGGCGTGGGTTGCCGACCACGTGTTCGAATAAACCGCGCAAGTATGGCGGTGGCGTGGGTCGTCGACCGCGTGTTGAAGAAGGCGTGCAAATATGGCGGCGGCGTGGGTTGCCGACCACGTGTTCGAATGAAACGCGCAAGTATGGCGGTGGCGTGGGTCGTCGACCGCGTGTTAGGGAAGACGTGCAAATATGGCGGCGGCGTGAGTTGCCGACCACGTGTTCGAGTAGAGCGCGCAAATATGGCGACGGCGTGGGTCGTCGACCGCGTGTTAAGGAAGACGTGCAAATATGGCGGCGGCGTGGGTTGCCGACCACGTGTTCGAGTAAAGCGCGCAAATATGGCGGTGGCGTTGGTCGTCGACCGCGTGTTAAGGAAGACGCGCAAGTATGGCGGCGGCGTGGGTTGCCGACCACGTGTTGAAGAAGACGCGCGAATATGATATGGCGGCGGCGTGGGTGCCGACCACGCGTATTCGCGGCCACGTACTGTTGTATAAATCACTGACCGTGATGCTGCGTCCTCTCGTTAGTCCTTGTCCGGTGTTTCTGCTAGCCCTGTTGTAATATGAGCAGTGCGCTGTCCTGTAACCACGCGCTCGAGGTCCTTCGTGATGATTTCCGTGTCGGAGAAACGGGTCGTTCACGAGGAGAAGGAGTTTGCGCGAGGGCGGGTTGTCGAATGAACGTAGCCACTTCACGATTTACTTATGTTCGTAACAATTTATTTCACGTTTAACACAAGGCGCATGGAGGCCGTGAGGCGGCGATTATGGTTAACGAGCTTATGTTTCTAAAATACAGCAAAACAAGAATCGGTGAATAATGTTTGAATTATCTACGTCGCCCGGTTACAAGTCGTAGTTTTCTAGTCGAGACGTTAAGGATTCGGTCGTATTTAGCACGCGTCGGAACGGCGTCACTTAAGTCGATGCGGAGTTACGCAAGAATCGGTGTTCACACGTTGACGCCGGAACTAGAAGAGACTCGCCTGTCCTTCGTCATCGGGTGCGTCTAGATGGTGGGTGTCGTTCCTTTCTATGTTCACCGTCGCGCCGCCTGGTGGTGTTGTCCACTAATGTCGGCCATCTTGAATTGTGTCTAGTGTCTAATGTCTAGTGTCTAATGTCTATTGTCTAGTATCTAGTGTCTAGTGTCTAATGTCTAGTGTCTAGTATCTAGTGTCTAGTGTCTAATGTCTAGTATCTAATGTCTAGTGTCTAGCGTCTAGTGTCTAATGTCTAGTGTCTAATGTCTAGTATCTAGTGTCTAGTATCTGGTGTCTAGCGTCTAGTGTCTAATGTCTAGCGTCTAATGTCTAGTATCTAGTGTCTACTTATTTCTCTAGGCAACACGCCGAGATTGAACTTATACTAAAGCGAACAAGCAATGCGTTGGGAAAAATATAGGTGGGAGAGGGGCTGGTTGTAACACCTCCCCCCTAGGAGAAAATGTTGGAAGTACGCTCCAACATTTTGTTCTTTGTATTCGCGCGTGTTGGTCTCGTGTAGTGCAGGTAGAGTTCCGGAGTCGTTCCACTCGTTTGCTTGTTTTTTTTATTACTATGTGTTCTACACTTACTTTAATTTTAATGGTTTACTAAAAAGGGTTAGTCTTACGTTTGTTTACTTGTCTAGATATTTTCTTAACTCGCTATATGAGTACGCTGGGAGAGGATTTGGGGCGTCAGCGATGCCTTTTTCCTTCTCGGGTTCGTGGGGTGGGGCGTTGGCCGCTCCTGGTGTGGTGTCCGCTTCTGTCTCGAGAACGATGTACTCGCGCCTTGGGGCTAGTTCCCTTTGTGCGGGCTTTCCCAGGTATAGGTGCAGATTTGTTGCTGAGATCCAGATGGCTCCCAGGAGGTGGATACTCCATCCATATATGGAGTGTAGGGCGTACCCATGCAGGATCGTGTCGATAACTAATTTGACAATACGGATAATCACGAAAATTGCCAGGACTCCTGCGCTGGCGGAGCCGAAAGAGACGAAACCCTTCCAGAGTCTTCGGCCGGCTCCTTCGGCGATGCGGTCCAACGAATGTTCGTCTAGGAGGTTGCTCAGTGAGATTGTTCCGGGTGGGACTTGTCCTCCCATCGCTCCATGGGCAATGGTGTTAAGCATCGACGGTTTTTCCATTGGGAACATGATGTGATTTTTGAGTTTTGTTAGATCTTCGTCCGTGTAGATTCCGCTGATCGCTAAGGCGTCGGGGCTGACGTACTTCCAGCCGGGCCTTGTCAGCGGCTGGATGGTGGGGGGTGCGAGCACTTCTATTGGCCGATTGGTCACCCGGAACCACGTCCCATTTACTTGATACATGGTAGGGAGTAGATCGTTGCATTCTCGGCTCGTGCCTTTTCGTACCAGGATACGGGATCGGGGGAGAAAAAAATACGAGGAGTTCTGGTGGCTCACCGGAAGTTCGTTAAAGCATCCTTCTGTGTGACGGATCCTGCATACCACCGGTACGCATTTAATTAAGTGGATCACTTCCCCGGTGGTCACTGAAGTGTATCCCGGGGCTTTCATGATACGGAAGGCCATCTCGTCGGGGGCGATGCTGGAGAGTGACAGAGCGTTCTGCAGGATCTGTCTCTCTAGCGCGCACTTTTGTTCCATGATATCTTGATATAGTTGAGTGAGTTGCGTCTTCATGTGTTTTTCAACATAGATGAATTTGGAGTTGACATACGAGAAGATGTCCAAGTTATCCACGGTGATTTGGGATCGAATCTTGAATGTTTTTCCTCGTTGTGTTTCCATCACGAGGAGTTTGGGATGCACGGTGCGAAAGATCACGTAACCGCAGAGGTTGAATTCTTCCGTACGTACGAAGATTACTTACGCAACCCCAACGATGTTTCGCATAGAGCAATCGACGAAGCTATCTTTATTACAGTAGAGTCACAGGTAGGTCCCTCGCAATAA
The DNA here is from genome assembly GCF_048542155.1 of Nylanderia fulva. Lineage (NCBI taxonomy): Eukaryota > Metazoa > Arthropoda > Insecta > Hymenoptera > Formicidae > Nylanderia > Nylanderia fulva. The sequence continues at coordinate 93,580 of NW_028190399.1, read as the reverse complement.
TCCGATCACCTCAGTTCCAGCGCGAATAACCTCAGATCGCGGGTATCCCCGGGGAGAATCGCATAGATTCGCGTACCCGTAATAGCGATCGTGTCTCGTGGAAAAAGCCGAGCTCTGCATTCAAATTTTCGCAGCCGCGACCCCACGAGACGTAACAAAATTTGGTGACAGCGGTGGGATACGAGTTAATATTTGCGATGGAAACACGAGAGAAATCGGGTACGAAAAAGCTCACTGAAGTAGAAATAGACGAACTTCGCGCTCAATTACATGCCAAGGAAGCACGGTTACGCGAACAATCCGAGATGCTTCAACAGCAGAAAGAAACGTTCGAACGCGAAAAACGGGCTTCGGAAGAAGACCTCGAAATCATCCGCAGTAACCTCGTGAGTAAAGAAACGGAGATGGAAAAACGTTTGAACTCCATCACAATGGTAGCAACCGAAAAACCCGACTTAAGCGATCATATGCTCCAAGAAATCGAACGATTACGCCAGGAGATAAACTCCATGCGCGGGAACAATACGATACCTACGCAATATATTCCCAGCACCGCGGGACGCTTTCTCGACGAACAGGCGTCTCCCGCATTCCAACACGGAACCAATTATGATAGTCCAAGGGTGTCTTTCAGGGAAGCACTTGAGACTATCCCGCCATTCGACGGTCGAAATATCCCCCTCTCTCAATTTATACGAGCATGTAGACGCGCTAAAGAAATATTCCCACCATCGTCCGAGCGAAACCTAACCCGCCTACTTCTTACTAAGTTACGCGGGCGAGCTATATGCGCCGTAGAAGACGAAGAGTGCGAAACGATAACTCAACTTGCCGACCTCCTGAATGGAGCCTTCGGATCCCCGAAAACCATCGACCAGTATCGTGGGGAGCTGAGCACAATTTACCTTAAACCAAACGAGCATATCCTTGATTTCATTAGCCGCGTAAAAGACTTGCGATCTTCTATAACGGACGCGGAACGCCGAGCGCAAGGAATGCTATCCGTCGGATCAGTAAACGAAATCGACGCCTTAACAGCACGATCTTTCTGCGAGGGCTTGCCACTCGCCTATAGGATACAATTGAGACAAGAACACTATCGCGACCCGTTTCTAGCTTTTTCACACGTCAAAATTCTCGCGAAAAGATCGGAACTAGACAATGAAAGATTCGAAACTCCGCGCCGTTCATACGAACGTAACGTATATCCGAATGAAAGGCCTTTAGCCCACTCGACGCCCATAAAAATAAACACGGAACGATCTCCTAACAACAGATGGACTCGAGCCGAGTACTCGCCGCGCGTCGAACAAACACGGCACAGTAACGCGCCGTTTCCAAAAGCCTATAATAGTACACAGTCACAGAGACCGACAAACACTTACAGAACGGAAGACGCCAACCGAGGGGGTCCCGAGAACAATAGACACGAACGAACCAGTAACAACAAATACTGTAGGTACTGTAAAAATCCGGGACACGAAATAGAGGAGTGCCGGAAAAGACAATACAATAACTCACGTCAGGGAAACTCCCCTCACCCCTCGAGGCCCAGGGACGAGGCTCGAGCGGGAACGTCTCGGGAAACAGATCGTCCAATACGACTAATAAACGCGGAGCAAGCCCTGGAGAAACCAGAATCGCCATGCTAACTCCGAACGACTTTTCGCACGCGCCCACCGTTTCCATTGCCGCGGACGGTTTAGCACGCAACACGAATTTCATGATAGATACTGGCGCGGCACCCAACTTGGTTAAACAAGGCCAACTAAGCCCCGATTGCGTTATCGATAAAAGCATAATTATTTTCCTTAGCGGAATTACAAGCGATAAAATCGAAACGCTCGGAGCGACAAGTATAAAATACCTCGGTCACAGGATCGACCTCCACTTAGTCCCAGACGACTTTCCAGTTTCCCAAGGCGGAATCCTAGGATTCGAATTCTTACGCGACGCGTCTAAGATAGATTATTCCAAGCGCTGCATCGTGTGGCAGCAAACGCAAATCCCTTTTAACGATGCTCAGACGGTAAAAATCCCGGCTAGATCGCGGGCCACCGTCTCGCTCCAAGTCAGCAATCCCGAGGTCAGCATAGGATATATTCCGCGAATTCATGTGAACGAAGACATCTACTTAGGAGATGCCATCGTCACTAATCGTAATGGCACAGTATATATGAAAGCCGTTAACATAAGCGACAAGGACCACGAATTGTACTTACCTAGGGTAAGATTACAAGAGATCGAGAAAATTTCCAAATCTTGTCCACAGAACCTCGAGGATCCTTCATCCTATCTCAAGGGTCATAAAAGCACCCTCCTTAACCTAAAATTCCAACGCACGGGTCACATAAACACTGAGGACGGTCCCTTAACCCTAGGGCATCTGGGGACCAATCTCATAAAACATAACGACATAAAACCTCAACACGTCGCAGCGTTGACCCGACAAAACACACAATCTCGTCCCGAAGAAATAAGAACACTGCTGCGGCTTGAACACTTAAATGCGGAGGAGACTAAACACGTACATAACCTCATAAACGTCTACAACGATTTGTTCCGTCTCCCCACCGATAAATTACACTCCACAGACGTCACTACACACACAATCCCGACAACCGACGAATTAGCGGTCCACACGAAACAATACCGATTTCCGCCGATGCACAAGGAGGAAATTAATAAACAAGTACAAGAACTCATCGAGAACGATGTCATTCAACCATCCACTTCACCGTACAACTCCCCCTTGTGGATCGTGCCAAAGAAACCGGACTCGAAAGGTAACAAACGCTGGCGCATGGTAATAGATTATCGGGCGCTGAATGAAAAAACGATCGGGGACGCGTACCTCCTACCAAACATAGTGGAAATCCTCGATCAACTAGGAAGCGCGAAGTACTTTAGCGTATTCGATTTAGCATCGGGTTTCCATCAAATCAAAATGGATAAAGCACACGCCCATAAAACGGCGTTTTCCACACCGTACGGGCATTACGAATTTAAGAGAATGCCGTTTGGGCTCAAAAACGCCCCCGCGACATTCCAAAGACTCATGGACCAGGTACTCACCGGACTTCAAGGCGCCGAACTATTTGTGTACCTTGATGATATCGTATTATATTCGAGCTCACTGCGAGAGCATGAAATAAAGTTCCACAAATTGGCGGAACGACTTAGGAAGGCAGGACTGCGACTCCAGCCCGACAAGTGCGAGTTCCTCCGTAAAGAAGTCACGTACCTGGGACATGTCATAAGCGAAACTGGAGTGAAACCCGATCCTAAAAAGATAACCGCGGTTCAGAGTTTCCCTCGCCCTAAAGACCCGAAGAATATCAAGCAATTTCTCGGGCTAGCGGGATACTACCGGAGGTTCATACCTAATTTTTCGAAGATAGCGCGCCCGCTTACCGATCTGCTGAAAAAGGATGAGACCTTTGTTTGGCATAAGGAACAGGAGACAGCCTTTACGCACCTCCGCGATGCATTGTGCAAAGAACCGATACTACAGTATCCGGATTTTACGAAACCTTTCGTTATAACTACCGACGCATCCGGATAGCAATAGCGGTGTCCTGAGCCAAGGGCCGATTGGAAAAGACCTCCCTATAGCCTACACCTCCAGGTTACTAAATAAGGCCGAGCGAAACTATTCGACTATAGAAAAGGAACTATTAGCAATAGTTTACAGCGTAAATTTCTTCAGGCCTTACATATACGGTAAGAAGTTTAAATTGGTCACGGATCACAAACCTTTGGTGTGGCTACATTCAGTAAAAGACCCATCTTCCCGTCTTGTCCGATGGCGTCTAAAACTATTAGAATACGAGTATGAGGTATTATACAAAGCAGAGGAAAAATAAACGCCAATGCAGACGCCCTCTCGCGAAATCCTACCCCAGACCCTATGCCCGAAGTCGAACGAGTCCTCCCTCTCTCACAAATACAAAGATTGTCCGACTCCAATGAATCCCTATTCCCCGCTAAGAAGAAGCGAGGCGCAAAAACTCCACGAATCACAAACAAGCTGGATTGCGGCGAACAGCGTCCCTCACCGACCCCCGATAATTCGAAATCAGAGGAAACAAACTCGCCCCCTAGTTCCAGCGAGGACAGCGACTCGGAAAACGAAACCGATAGCAACTCCAGTTCCAGTAGCGAGGAGTTATTCATAAACGTAAACAGTCCTTCATTCCACGGGCCGCCGTGAGGCCCCGCGTGATAAATATCCCGGACAATTTCGCGACCCGAAAGATAACCTTGTCATTTCATAACGCAACAAGGAACACCGATCGACAAGGGAGCCCAAATATTGCAAGTAGCGAACTCCTTGCCGATGACCAGAGATGCAGCTTTGGGCAGGGCAAGGGTAAGTCGCGAGGGCACCCGACGCGTAATTTCTCTCGCGGTAAAGGAGAGGATTTCCGGCGTTACCGAAAAGGAAATAATAAAAGAAGCAATACACTCGCTACTAGACGTTATCCGAGAATTGGGCTTGCAATCGATCTCGATCAGTAAAGGCAACGTTGACAATGTAGATTGGAATACGATATATAACCTCTTAATTAAAATACTAGACGAAATCGACATAAGAATATTTATTTGTACGAACGACATAACGGTCCCCGGGAAGGACAAAGGGAACAAATTCTCGCCGAAAATCATTGTTCCCGCGGTAGCAGACACAAGGGCATCACCAAAACTTACAATAGGATTAAAAAAACGCTACACTTGGAGCGGTATAAAAACTGATGTCCAAAATTTCGTCAAAAACTGCCGCGCGTGTCAATTAAAGAAATTGGTTCGCGTAAAAACCAAGCAACCAATGATCCTAACCGACACCCCCGATTCGGCCTTCGAAAAGGTCTCCATGGATATAATGGGTCCCCCTCCCAACCACGAAACAAAACAATACGTACATCCTAACTATACAGGACCTGCTAACCAAATACTCCCTTGCGATCCCACTCCGACAAGCAGGAGCGATACAAGTAGCAGAAGCATTTACTAACGACCTTATTTGTACATGCGGCGCGCCAAAAGCGATCCTCACCGACCCAGGGCTCACACTTTATAAACAGCCTCATGAGGACAGTAGCCCGAAAATTTAAAATCAAGCAATGTAAGACCACAGCGTACAGACCACAAGCGAACGGATCGGTAGAACGATCACACCAGGTACTCTGGGAATATTTGAAGCAATTTTGTTGATAAAAATAGTGAATGGGATCAAAATTTTAAAACTAGCATCGTTTTCGTATAATACGAGCGTACATGAGGGTACAAAATACACTCCGTACGAACTCATTTTCGGGAAAATCGCGCGGGGTCCCCTCGAGCGACCCGGACAATCGAAGCATGACTAACGAAAGCTATACACAATATTTAACCACACTATTTCAACAAATTGCGCGATTCCCAAACAGCCGCACGCGAAACTTAAATAATGCTAAGAATAAAGTAAGAAATACTACGATAAGAAAATCAATACGCGTAAATTTAAGATTAACGATAGCGTTTTATTTACTTAAGGACCTAACAAAGGGAAATTAGGAGACCATATACAGGTCCCTATAGGATAATAAAGATACTAGGTAAAAATAACGTTAAGTTAGCTATAAGCATAGTAAGACTAAAACCGTACATATGGACAAGTTAAAGCCCTCACCACATCAAGCCCCCCACCCTTGAAGACCCCCACTCCGAAGACGAATATATCTCGGACGCCCCCAACGGAGGACGGCCAGTATCAACCAACCACGCTAAGATGAGGGACTCTCGCAATTATCCTGGGCATGGCTTCCTGGCCCCACTATCAGGGGACTAATCGGATACGACTGTGGAGGACGGGGCCTGAACATCACAACACTCTCCCTCTTAGATATCGAAGAGTGTAAAACCAACAGCATCGAACCTAAGAAGGAGGAAGTCTATATACAACTACTCCAACTCAGTGAATTCGTGCATACTCCTGCCTACCAATGCAAAATCGAAATAGACCGGACTATATTTTACTGCGGAATGCACTCTCATATAGGGGAACGGTTGGGGAACGGAAGACCGGATTATTCCCCGAAATAAACGGCAGATACTGCCGAAAATTTCACTAACGGGAAACCCTATCCTAGGAGTTAACCACCCTTACGGGGGGAAGCCAAAGCAAAACCTAAGAGCAATGACAAATCGAGGGTCAGTTTTAAAACAGACGGAAAAAGCAAACGGGGACCCGGGCCCGCGACGCATCGGTTATGGAAAAGGGCGTTATCGGCAAGCCTCAGTACGAAAAACACGATACGACAATTTGGGGCCCGCCCGTTGGATTTCCCAAAAAAAAATGAATATACTTCCATCCCGGGAAATCGCTGTCCCCTAACGACAGGCGGAAAGCATTTATGCCGACGGGCCTCCATTTTTTTGGGCAACCCGGGCCCTTTACAACTGCCAAATTTTTGGGCATAACGATTTCTCTACGAAAAGGGAAAAGCATATCGATTGTCGCCCGGCACCCCCCAAAGGAAAACGCCAAAAAGATTTAACCCGTCCCCCGGCGCGTGAAAACAAACCCCTTTGCATTAGCAAGGGCAAACCCAGACCCAAGTATGCGGAAAACAAACCCTTTTGGGGAAAGGAACATCCCCAGCTTTTTATCCTCAAACGAGGCCCAACGGACATTTAAAACCTTTTTCCCCAAGGGCAGAATCGACAAACCCCCAAAACTTCACAATTTGAATTTAAAAATTTTTAAAACTTTGAGGAAAAACCTGAAAACCCACTACCCAACTATTTCAAGGGTTTTGGACAAAAAAAAGTAAATGGAAAAGGGAGATCCTCCTCAACCACTTTTCCCCTAGCAACATAGCACCTACAAATTTTTTCCCTCGAATAATTAATTTTCCAGGGTTTTTCCGCCATCCCGCAGGTGAAATTTTTACCCCCTCATCAAAAGTATACCTGTCCAAAAGCCGCCACGACCTACCAGGGGTGCTCCCAAAACAATCCCCTTTACTCATCAAAATATTTACTCTTCTCTTACCAAATCGAAGATACCTTTTCTAAAAACCCGGGAAAAAATCGAGGGGTTGCAATGAAATTTCCCCCCCCCTAACCAATACCACCCTGGTATAAAACAACACCGAAAAACCCCGGGGGAAACGGGGGCACCGCCCCACCCATCAGCCTCTAAACCCAAACCCCCATGGGAAATACGTAAACCCCCATTCACTTCGCTTTTGTGGTTTTTTTCTTCCCAACGAAAATCTTGATCGTCTTTGGCCCATAAACATGTTCCCCCCTGGAAAAAAACCCCATGCTCCACCCCCTCGCCAAGGAGCAATGGGGGCCCGGAAAATTTCCCAAAGGCAGTTTCTCCTTGCTAAATTTTTTTAACGGGGAAAAACTCTCCCGAATAGCGGAAAATCCGGGGGCCAGGCTAAAGGGAAAGGGTTTTTAAGCTTCGGATCCGCCAGCGCCGGGGTACTTTTGGGATCTTTGTTACCGTACGGTTTGGGTTTAAATTAAATCTACAACCCTGACCCTGGGTAAAGCACTCCATCGGTGTACGGGTTGGGGTTCCACATCCCCTCGGGGCCATTTGGACCTCGGGGCCCCCGTTCTCCCACCCCTTGGTAAAATCAGCGGACGGAGAACGGACAACGGGCGAGAACTCTAACCCGAAACCCCCCCCAACGAACGGGAAAAGAAAAACCCCCTTTAAACCCCCCCACCAAAAAACCCCCTTTGATTAACGAATCAGACTGGCCCAAAATGGTTGCAAAAAATCACCCCACGAGTGGTTTCCCCCCCCCAAAGAAAAATTTCGGGGGAAATAAATAAATTTTACTATAATGTTAAGTTTTAAAAAACCTTAAACGTAGCGCATAGAAAACTAAGTCCAAAAATGTTGGAACATTAAATTCCAACATTTTTATTTTAAGGGGGGAGGTGTCCACGTCCGGCCGTATAAATTTTTTCGTTTACTCCAAGTTCCTTAAACGCTATTTGAAAAGCGCGCCAAGCCGGCCATGACGCTTAACTCCGCCTAGAAACTAACGTGGCGCTTCGTATCGCCTAAGGATCTCTCCCACCAACGGTGAGAGCCCCTACCTCCGGAGAGTTCCCCCTCTCCAGGCCGCCGCAGGCCCGAGCCGCCGAAAACGAAGGACCTCAGAGCAGTCCCGAATTTTGCAGTTCCTCTGCGCGACACCGACAGTATAGTCGCACTCCTAAATTCTAACTCTAAGTCCAAATTCTAATCCTAACTCTAATTCTAAAATTCTAACTCTAAGTAATTAATATTCTAACTCTAAATTCTAAGTCTAAATCTAAATTCTAATTCTAAGTTTATGTCTCGATTTTGTACTACTATACGAATAAATCAGTGTATTCATGTGTGAAAACTAGTGTTCAGTATTCTTCAAACTTCCACTCCCTGATAAAATACGATAGCGTTTAAATTTGGTCATAGCGGCGTTTGAATTCAGAATAATTCAACTGTGTTTGGAGCGGACCAAAACCCCAACACAGTCCCAAAATTTAAAATTTCACATTTTCCAAAATAAGGAAATTTATATTTAAGGGCCGCCGCATATCAACCCTCCTTATTTTTAGTAATTTATTCAGAGGATGCATCAAAATTTAAAATGCCTAAGACGCGACGCGCAGGAAGGGGGGAATCAATTTACGAAACTAAACCCACTTTTCGCGAATCAGCGACCGAGGAATATTCTCAAATTTTCGGGTGGAATAAAAACCCGGCCGATCCGAAAAACGGGAACCTTTTCCCAAAATTCAAATAATAAAAGACGAACTCCTACCTGGAAGTGGGATACCAAGAAAGTTCCAAAACCCCGACGCCCCGCCCCCGCCAAAAAATCCCAGTGAACGACCCCGCCGCACGCATACCCTCCAAGTACGACCACACGATCAAGAAAGTGCTTAAAAAAAGGTAAGTTAAATTCACGTTAACCCCAAAAGGGAAACGCGCGTGTTAGCAAATTCCCGAGACCCTTCTACCCCGTGGAAAAAGAATTCTAGAAAAAACTCCGACACATTTTTTTTTCCCCTTTTCCCCCTCGCACTGCGGAACTATAAAAAAAAAACGGGGTATAAAAATAGGGTTTGACCCCCCCATGCGGTGCCACCCCTCGGAATTCTAAAAACGGAAAAACGCAAAAAGTTAATCTCTTAAAAAACTTGGGGGTCAAAAAAAAAAACTTCGTAATCCCGGGACAACAAAGGGATCATTTTAAAAAATAAAAAATTGAGAACACTTTCGATTTACCAAAAATTAAACCCAGATATACCGACAACTTTTTTTTACGGACGTTTCAACAAAAACCAACATACGTTCTTTTAACCGCATTACCCGGGGCATATACCCCATACTTTCTTTTACCCCAAAGGGGTTTTCGACCCCTTACTTGGGACCTTAAACCCGTGTTTTCTTAACAAATTACCGACGGTTTTTTCCGACACTAAATAACTTCTCGATAACTGCCGGGTTTTACCGAAGATCTACGAGCGAATGAAAGGGATTAACAATTCGATTACGCCCCAAACACAAATGTCCCCCCTTCAACCCCTTAAAAAGGGATAACTCCTCCCCAGAAGTTATCTCTTCGTACCTTTGAACTTTTTATTTTATTGCCAAGTTGGTTTTCGGGTTTCATCCCTTTTGAGACTAAGGCCGGGTCCTTTTGCTTTCATGCTACCTTTCCCCAATTACCTAGATCTCGAAATTTCTTTGGGGCAAGGATTCGGGAAACATACTCTAATCTAGCGGAACAAACCCATCGGAAAAAATTGCGGGTTGCAAATTCCGCTTACCCTCACCCCGAATCGGTGATTTGGGCGAGCTTTGTCAGTTTTAAAGTACGAAGATTAAATTTAAAGCAAAACCCCAACGACGGTTTGCATAGAGCAAACGAAAGAAACTATCTTTTTTACGTAGAGTCACAGGTAGGGGCCCCCCATAAAAAAAAAACCGATCACCTCAATTTCCCGGGGCGAATAAACCCCAATTGCGGGGAACCCCGGGGGAATCGGGTTTGATTTGCGGGACCCGTAAAAGCGATCGTGTCTCGTGGAAAAAACCGAGCTCTGCCCTTTAAATTTTTGCACCGCGACCCCACGAATTTAAAAGTTCCGCTCCACGGTTTTTTTCCCGCTCCCCTTCTAAAAGGACCCTACCTGTCCCTCCTGGTTTCGGCCCCCCGCCCGAGGGGGGTCCGAACGTGGCGGGGGGCCCGGGCCCGGGGTTTCCCGCTGCGCTTAAATTTTAAGCTCGTTTTCGGCAAATCCTGTATTTCATGCCCCCGGGTGTTTTTTCAAAAACCCACACCCTACGGCGTCGGTTTTGGCCGCGGGGCCCCGGGCGTTTGATTTGCGTCCCCATATTCCTAAATGTTGTATGAGGGAGGTGGGGCCGCCAGTTTTTTTTGGGCGGGGGTGCGGGTTTTGCTGGGGGCGCAGGGGCTTGGTACCCTCCGGCAAAGGGTTTCCCCCCTGTTTTAGGGTTTGGGGGGGCTGTTTTTGGGCATTTGCCGGGGGGTCTCGCGTTACGTTGGCGGGCGGGTCTTCGCGTTTCGCGAGGTAATTCGCGGGCGGAAAGGGGTCCAAGGGGCGCGAGTGTGCTCCGGTCGCATCTAAAACCGATATTTCAGAGGTAGGTTGTCGCAAAAAGATGCGCGGTAAATGCGTCTTTTACTTCGCTAATCCCCGGCGGAGTTGAGGGGCCCCCCCTTTTGTTTGCGGGGCTTCGTCCAGAATCATTCCAGATCCTTTATTTTGACTGATATGTCGAGCATATGCTCACCCGATACTAAATAAACTGCACTGAACGCCGCGATATTGGTCTAAGTCCCTTGGGACCCCCAATGCTTTCCCTTGAGCAATCGATCACTGAGGGATCGTTTTTTTTCACGGGTTTTTCCCCCCCCCGGGTAAATAGGCTTTCCCACTATTTTTATTTTTAAATTAAATTTTGGGTTTAATTCCCTTTTGGATGAGAAGGGGACTATATCTCTAGCGCGCCCCACACGGGGCCCCGTGAATGAGCCAAGGGACATTGTAAACCTCGAAGTTTCGGCACCGATTCGGTGGCCCTCGGAACGAGACCTTTGGGTTTATAGAGGCCCTCGTGCATGCCCCCAAACGGTTTCCCAAATCGCAATGTAACCCCCCGTGAGGCTCTTGAGCCCTTTTCCCAATTTAACGGGAAAGGGAACATTGTCTGGCTAGGCCCCCCCTTTGGCCCTTTAGTCTTTTGATCTCATGCATCATTTTTTTTCCGAAAGGGGGCGAGGATTTCCGTGAAAAGTCAAATTCCCCCTTTCTGGTGTTTCTTTTTTAGCCCCCCCGTTCCATGTCGAATTCGGCGGGTTGTTTATTAAGACGAGCAGTATTGTCTCGAGTTGTTGCTCTTGTCGGGCTAGCTCCGCGCGAGCAGCGGAAAGTGAGGCTGCCGAGTCGCTCTTTTCTCGACGCCTTATATCGGCCTCGAGTTCGAACTCGGCACGATGTTTCAGGAGGGCGGCCGTTTCGTCTTTAAGGCGTTGCTCGTGTTGAGCCCAAATTAGAAACTTATTACTTCTATTTCGGCTTCGGAGAGAGACGGTTTATCGGCCGCGGCCTGCCTCGTTGTCATACTCATTGTTGCTGGAGCGTTTTGTTACTCGTTATTATTGTAGGCGAGATTGTATTCTATTGTAGTCTAGGAACTAACCGGTGAAACGGCGTGGGCGCAATTCGAATAGATTCTTTGGGGTGTGTCTTACGGATACCGGTTTTAAAGAAACGGTTTGAATAGCGGGATCTAGGCGCGAGGATAATATCGTATATCCCACCGCTGTCCACCAGTTTGTTACATCCAAGAGGCGTTGGGCGCCGAAACTACCCACGTAATCCCCGAGGACCGCGGGTGCTGGGAAATTTTAAACGGAGATCTAGACCCGAAATTCTCGAATTATAACAAAGGTCGGTTCTGGATCGTTATAAGGGGTTCTTCGTGACGGCCAGGTAAGAGAGGAAGTTACTCAAGACTGCGGGGCAGACTCCACACAGTAGAGTTGTGACCGAACGGGAATCAGGGTTGGTATCCCTCGCCTCGATTTAGCGGTCTCCAGACGCCCCGCTTTCACCTTTATGGTGCGCACTTGCTTTGACCTTATAAGCAAGAAGGTATCGTGTGTCGATGATGTCCCTTTGTGCCAAGGATGTCAGTGAACGATGCCGCTCCTTTGTCCTTTGTGATGGCTGCCGCGCCGCCTTTAAGATGGCCGCCGCTGTTGCGCAGAACGAAACTGCGTGTGACTAGTGCGACAATGAAATGTCGCAGGGAATCGACTTATCCTTAATCTCTCCTTGTTTTCAGATAACCAATGGATGTCTTCGACGCCCTGAAGGATTCACATCTGAAGGAGGATCAGCGTGGGAAACGGAAAACGCGGGTAAGTATTAATCACTGTGGTTTCAGGTTTTACTAAAGAAGTTTATTTCTCAGGGTCCTCAGCTTTATCTCAATACAACCAGACACGATTTACAGTCGTTTGAAGTCCGCACGCGGGATTGTAATTAACGCTTGATTTACATAGGCGTGACTACAGATCAAACACTCGCGATTGTCACCGCTTGTAGTACACGTCGTACCACCTATGAGGGTTCGCGTTTGAACTATCTTTCCTTTTCACGAGACAAAGGGTTGTCCCGGACGAATCGTACCTACCACTCTAAAAATTGTATAAGCTCGACTGTCTCGAGCGATGTTAGCTCGCGACTTATATACCTGCTACGTGCGCTTGCCCCTCTCTTGGCCCGCTGGCCAATCAGAGCGCGCCGCCCCACCGCGGAGCTTCGAACGAATCGCCGCGCTAGGCTCTAAGTCGATTGCGTAAGAGTTCTTGATTTCGCTTTTCTCGAGCATAAAGCAAACTCAACCAGAGTTCCACTTCTTTATAAAAATGATTTTCTTTGGCTATGAATATGATCGGCTAACGACATCATTCATGCCGTACAAGAATGTAAATAAAAACAAATAATAATAATTAATACAACTTAAAATGTTCATTATAGCTTGACCAAGTGAGTCGAGTCGAGTCGTTGGATTATAAAAGAAACACACTTCTTGTTTTTCGACTAATTCAATAATATGAAATAAAATAAATATTAGAACACTTGGTAGGGTGCTTGTAGCGCTAACTCTGATCTCAGCTCGAATCACTGGGTCAATTCGAGTCGCTGTATATACCTCTATTAATAAATTCATATATTTATAAAATACGATTATATAATATTTATCAATTCTTTTATTTGATCTAACGGGTGTCGGACGGCGACTGGATCATAGTCACTCTAAACCGGATGTTGGGCTTTTGGGTTTAGCTGTTCGCGTTTGACATCATTAGCCAATTTTATATCGACAAGATTGAATCTCCAACTCTGGCTTTTGCCAAAGTGTGTTGGCAGCTCATCCTTTCTCTTAGATGACTTAGAGATGCATTAAGGATTTGATTTAACTCAAATCCTTGATCCATATGCTTTAATGTCGTCAGACATCCGCTAGGTTCCTTTATCTTTTGGGATATTTTTATCTATTGTTTTTTATTTATTGCCTATCGTATGAAATATTTTAATAGTCAAAAATCGTCCAAGGTCAAGTTTACATCTGACTCTATTACAACTTGTTGACTTTACCCATCAGGTGACTTGGAAAGGCATTATAGATTGATTTGCACTCGTAAGTCGATCTTTAGAAGATCTACACGATGTTCAGGCTTCCAACTTAAGTTAATGTTGGATGCTGCTTATAGCATTTATTACTTGTGTGTCGGTTTCGAGTGCAGATCCGTCAATTACCCTTGATCTATCGATGTGTTGGGCAAATATCTATCCTGGACGATGTAGCTTAATCTATTTATATTAACTAACTTTATATTTACATATTTACATAATCTAGGAGTTTTTACTCCTGACGAGGTGGAATGTCCATCACTGGTCCAACGTCCTTCTTTGGACTCGCCGAGGCTCCTGGCTATTTATGGCTGTCCATCGATACTTTCCGCCGGATGTTTCTGGAAGCGTTGTGAACTCTCAGGTGATGTCCCATCTTGTTCTTGCCCAGACCGTTTGTGTCAATGACGTGCTTGTTTAGTCGCAACCAACTCTGAGGATCGCGGCCAGTGGTCGGTCGCAGAGTCACGCACAGCGACAGTCCTACCAAAACTCGGGTGCAGGAGTGCACTCCTCGAAACGCGAATTGTCTCCTATGGTAATATAGTGGCGTCTAGGCGCTCGTATAAATTCCGTTGCGCAAATTCCAAGTCAGTGAAACAACGATCGCAGATGATTATGCGCGGTGGGTTTTCCCTCCGGAATTCCCATTGCAACGAGGACGCAAACCCACTCGGGGTTATGGGGACAAGATGGAGATCTAAGACGGGATTGGGGTTTGGAAATTCGGGGACAATTTTTATCGTGGGGGGGGCGAAAATTTTTGGCGGTTGATCCCAAAGTCTATACGGGAAACCCCCCCGGGGCGGATATACATTAAAAAAAATGTGCGGGTAGCCAGATTTATATATGTCGTGTCAATTATGAAGGGGTTGGTAAATTAAAAAAACGTAGCAGGGAAATGAGTGTGTGTGCGGAGGCCGCAAGTGTGAAGGCGGCCGGGGCCCCCGCAGGGTTTTTGGGGAAAGCCCAAAAAATATGGCGGGCGGGGGGGGGGCGGCCATGTTTAAAAAGGGCACAAGATGGCGGTGGCGTGGGTCGCGACCGGGTTTTGAAAAAGGGCATGCAAATAGGGCGGCGGCGGGGTTGCCGCCACGTGTTTGAATAAAACCGCAAAAGTAGGCGGTGGCGTGGGTCGTCGACCGCGTGTTAGGGAAAACGTGCAAATATGGCGGCGGCGTGGGTTGCCGACCACGTGTTCGAATTAAACGCGCAGTATGGCGGTGGCGTGGGTCGTCGACCGCGTGTTAGAGGGAAGACGTGCAAATATGGCGGCGGCGTGGGTTTGCCGACCAATATCACCAAATTGGACGACAATCTATATATATCTGGCTACCCGCACCTATTTTCTATATATATATCCGCACCGGTGGTCCGCGTATAAACACTTCGGGAGTCAATCGCCCAACAGTTACTCGAACCACCCCGCGATGAATAATGCGCCCCCGAATTGCTAACCCTAATCCACGTCTTAGATCCCCATCTTTGTCCTATGCCGAGTGGGTAGCGTCCGCTCGTTGCACCATAGCTATATTCCGTAGACACCTCACTACGCGCACAATCATCTGCGATCGTTGTTTCACTAACTTGGAGTCTGCGCAACGGAATTTATACGAGCGCCTAGTACGCCACTATATCACCATAGGAGACGATTCGCGTTTGAGGAGTGCACCTCCTGCACCCGAGTTTTGGTAGGAACTGTCGCTGTGCGTGATTCTACCTGTGGAGCCTGCCCCGGAGTCTTGAGTAACTTCCTCTTTTACCTTGGCCGTCACGAAGAAACCCCTTATAACGATCCAGAACCGACCTTCGTTATAATTCGAGAATTTCGGGTCTAGATCTCCGTTAAAATTTCCCAGCACCCGCGGTCCTCGGGGATTACGTGGGTAGTTTTGACGCCCAACGCCCCTTGGATGTAACAATGCAATATAACATTATATCCGTCGTACGCTCGAAAATATTACTAAATAAGGATATCATAGTTCAACCATGAATATATAGGTATTTTATCTTGATTATGATTTTTTCTATAATAAACACCAATTTACATCTAGCTACAAAAGATGTATGTAAATTGAGTGTTAAACTTAGTCAGGGACAGTTGGCGAATAACCGATAAATCATATGTAGCCGCAGGCACGGTATAATAGCACAAAATTAATACGTTATTCTCCATATGAGTTTTCCATCAATTTACATGTAACTATGGAATATAAATGTAAATTGATAAGTTTTAACCGTCCATCGTGATTTTCAAATCATAAGTATAAAATATTAGAAAATTTAGAAATCCGTTCCTGACGCGAGTTGTCTATCAATTTACATATAATTATGGAATATAAATTTAAATTGATAAGTTTTAACCCTCCATCGCGATTTCCAAATGATAGATATAAATATTAGAAAAAATTAGAAATCCGTTCCTGACGCGAGTTATCTATCAATTTACATATAACTATGGAATGTAAATGTAAATTGATAAGTTTTATTTGTCCATCACAATTTTTAAACGATAGATATAAAATATTAGAAAAATTAGAAATTCGTTCCTGACACAAACTCTCTATCAATTTACATATAACTATGGAATATAAATGTAAATTGATAAGTTTTAACCCTCCATCGCGATTTCCAAATGATATATATAAATATTAGAAAAAATTAGAAATCCGTTCCTGACGCGAGTTATCTATCAATTTACATATAACTATGGAATGTAAATGTAAATTGATAAGTTTTATTTGTCCATCACAATTTTTAAATGACAGATATAAAATATTAGAAAAATTAGAAATTCGTTCCTGACACAAACTCTCTATCAATTTACATATAACTATAGAATATAAATGTAAATTGATAAGTTTTAACCCTCCATCGCAATTAGATAAAAATATTAGAAAAAATTAGCAATTCGTTCCTGATGCGAGTTATCTATCAATTTACATATAACTATAAAATGTAAATGTAAATTGATAAATTTTACCTGTCTATCATGATTATTAAATTCTAACTATAAAATAACAGTAGAAGTTACAATTAAACTTTTTTACAATTTACATGCAAATATGAATATAAATTAAAGCAAATAAGATTATTTTATAAATTTAAAGGTATAAGGGGTAACACCACTGTAACGGCCCAAAAAATTGCACTTTTTCGACATTTTTTTTTTAATGAAAGGAAATGAAATAAAGTATTAATACTCCGTGAAGTTAATAAGCATATATTGAAGTACTTATACAAATTTTTTCATAAAATAATATTACAAAATGGCGGAATGGCAGCCATATTCCCGATGCTCCTTTAAAATAAAAGGCTCTGCGGCAAGCAGTGTAGCCGTTGGAAATTTGAACCTAGAACAAATAAAAAAATTCCTCATGATCTTCAATGGTATATCTAGTACAATACGTATGGGATTTTAGAAATATTGATTTTTGAGTGATTGGCGAGCATTTGAATAAAGTCGTTCATTTTTCGACAAAAAAAAGTGACATTATTTGGCAATAAAAAATGTTTAGAGCAACGTATCAAAAATTCCATACGTATTGTACTTCGAAATGTTGTTTTGAATGTACAGTAAAAAATTCAAGTGAAAATATTAAAAATTGTTAGAGTTATACTGCTTGCCGCGTTAAAAAAACGTGTTTCGAGAAAAACGCGTTTAAAGTTTGGAGTTGTATTATGAACATGAAAAAATTTAAAATTCGACTCAAAAAAACTTTTTACCATTAGTCTGCAATCCCAGCACCGTAAAGCTGCCCTTCTAAGTTGGAATATTCGTCCTCCATTTCTTTCCTCGCAGATGTTATGCCAGAGCGCGCTTTTTTTGCCGCATCTGATAATTGTGCTTCTGCGTGCTGATTCGTTTTGCATCGGATTCGATGCAAAAATTATATGCTTCGACGCCAATTTCCATTTCCAGAAGCTGCATAATACGTAAAATATTAGTTATTCCATCATTAAAGACGCATGTAGCGATATCCGCTGCTATATTTAGGACTGTCTTGCCGCTTGAATACGATTTAGGAGCCAAATTCCACACTGTCGCATTAAAACTTTCGTTACTATTTTGCGTGTAACCGCCCAGGCAACGGTTTAGTAACTCGTCCCGACTCAAATCTTCATAAATAGGTTTTATGGCTTCGTAAACTTCCTCGGAAAGCGGTGACTTGTGACGGAAAGTGTCCAAGGTATCTGCTTCTTGCGCCTTCTTCCAATTGCACTAAGATTTCGAGCACTTCTCGTGTTGCGGATTTTCGTCAGTTGATAACTTATGAAATAAGGTCGCCCAAATTTCATTTTTCATGTCATCTAAGGATGTTGGGTTCCGACGAATGGCCAAACCATAATAAATAGTCAGCTCGTCTATTAATTTGGCACTTAATTTTTCTTTTCCTCTGAGGTTTTTCGATGATTTTTTAAGATTACGAAATCGCGTTTCCATTCTTTTCTGTACGTGCGAGATGCATTCTTTCTTCTGTACTACTAAATCTTCATACGGTTCAGAGTCGATAATACCTTTAAATGTTTTGCTATCACTATCCCCGATGTAGCTTGAATATTTAAGATCGTGCAAATCTTTTGAGCAATGGAACATCTCGATGACTGCGTCAACTTCCATTTTTCCCGATGATCCTTCGTGGTTCGCTTTACATACATCGGCGTGCGTTTTATACCATTCGTCATAGTCACAAGTGTCCAATTTTTTCTTCCACTGTTCGCAACTTTTACAATATTTAGATTTTACCTCAACATCGACAATTTGCCCAGAAAACCAACCAATCAATGACGTGATCCCAAAAAGCGAAGAAAATCCGCGTTTTCTCCAAGAACCATCACCGGAAACCGTTATTCCTGCAGATTGTCCATGTTCTTCGGTCATTTTCTTCTCTTTTTGTGCTGCTTTTTTCAAACTGGAATCTTTTACTGCTGATGTTGCGATTGAAATCATACTCACTAATTTATCGTAAAAAGATTGGAATACTGGACGTGGTAATTCCATGAAAGCACAAAACTTTATAATTCCATTTAGTCCAACTCCTATTAATCGCATAGCTAGAACGATTCGACGATTTATTTCGTATGCGTTTCGTATATATTTACAACTAGGAATTACAACTTCCGGGCAATTAGGACAAGCGATAACTATTTTGAAGCCTAAGCCACGAGGATCTCTTTCACGAAAAGTAATATCGGAATTACAGTTTTTACACTTTACATGTTGTGAAATCACAGGAAAAACTGCCAAAAAATTTATAATTCTGTACCTGAAGTCATAATTTACGTCAAAATCTTCACTCGTTTTCAACTTCTTGGCAGACGCACTCACGCCTTCCGCGTCACCTTCAATCTCGAATCTGTTCTTTGGTCGCCTTTTCGACACGTTGCTTCGACGCCGCGTTGAATGCAATTCTTTTGTGCCTTTTTGTCGCAAATACATTTTTTTTTATCACTCATTTTGCTAACACTCCGAAATTACACAAAAACTGCTCAACTCGAAGCGCACACGTACAACAATAAACGACGGTTATTGATTACAAAGGGGAAAATCATGTGTTTCGTACACGAAATAATGCAATACTGTCGCGTAAACACGTGTTTCTATATAAAAATGCTTCTAAAACTACCTCTAGAGACATCTAGTAGTGTCTCACATAACTTAGAAATCAATAAGCAAGGTATTATGCACTACTCTCTCGACAGGTTTCCACCCGGAGCAGGTAGCCGTTTCGGAGTCGCCCGACTCGTTCAGTACATAGCTCGGAATTTCGATGAAAAAAATTAGTTTCACGTATAAAAGTTTTTTCCTCGTATTCTACAGGGTTCAAAGGATTTTTTAAGCCCCAAAAAAAATCGATTTTTTGAAAATTTTACAGTGGTGTTACCCCTTAAGACTAGTTTATAGAGAATTCCCCATGGATCTAGATTGATTGAGCCAATCAACTCTTCCTACGCAGAGTTCAGGAGCCCCACCAGTCGCAGGATCTTCCTAGATTCCCTTTTTTTTTTTTTTTTTTGGTTGGCGCTTAGAATAAGGTCAGCGTTCTTCTTTTTCCTGGGCCGAGTAAGGGCACGCCTGTCGCCAATGGTTGTTTTTCTGAGCTTATTGATGTCCTCTGTCCACCAATAACAACACTTTCTCTTACTCCTGCTCGAACGAGGTGTGGACACGGAACACGCATCAGCCATAGTTTGGCTAATCCAATCAACGATGGGGTTAACCGCATCACCATCCAAAACATCTGCTGAGTTGAAATCGCAGTACCATTCCAGGCATTCAATGAAAAGTGACCTGTCCATTTTTCTGAAATTCCATCTATTAGAGGGAAGTTTAGGTGGTGACTGAGCGTTATTTCGATCCAAGTATGTAAAGGTGATGTAGACGTGGTCGGATAATGATTCCATATCATTTCTGACCTTCCAATCACAGATGTTGCTGAGCATATCATGCGAAGCCCAGGTAAGATCAATAACTGATGAACCCTGCGGGCGAATACAGGTAGGCAAATCACCTATATTTACCAAAGATAAACCATTAGATGACGCCAGAAGATCAATCAGCCGACCTCTCTTGTCGGTCGTTTTAGACCCCCATAAGTGAGATTTGGCGTTAAAGTCGCCACATATTATAATCCTGGAACGTATTTGCTTAATTATTCCATCAAGATTATCAATAAAAGCGTCAAAATCTGCCATTGAGCTATTTGGCGAGATATAGCAAGACATGACATAAAAGTCTAAATATTTGATAACAATTATGTTGTCTAAACTTTTATATAACTTGCTTTTAGCGTCATTGCCAAGTATCATAACGGCAGCCAAACCATCTCTGCTATAATAGCAGTCCGTAGGTATATTAACTCCACAGGGAGGTTCGGAGATTGCAACCAGGGTGATCTCTAACTCAAGCGACTGTTGGCGTAGTAAATCAAAGGCCGGCCACGACCTATTTAAGTTACACTGTAGTATTTTAGTTGCCATAATTGGAAAGACGCGCAGACTGTCTTTGATCAGCTCGTTTCACAGTGTCGTAGCCATTATTGACCAGGCAGGCATACGAGCCAATACGATGGTTGCCGTTTTTCCCTAGATCTACACATATCACACAGTGCGGTGCAGAGGAACAATCCTTCGCCTTATGGTCCCTGTCTCCACATCTGAAACAGGAACCAAACCTGTCCTCAGGGGCCGTACAATTGGTTCTAACGTGCCCAAAGCGCCAGCACTTAAAGCATTGCACTGGACGCTTTTTAAGGAATTCTACCCTAGCCGACGTCCAGCCAATGGAGAGGCGACCAGCCTCAGCAATCGATATCGCTGCATTAAGAGGGCATTGCACCTATGTAATGCCCATTCCGTCGCGCATTTTCTTGATTTCAGCGATGTTAAATGCAGTCGAGGAAAACCACTGATACGCACCAACTGTTCTCTAATCTCCTCCATAGTCGTGGAGGGAGTAAGTCCTGTGATTTTTAACTCACCTCGAGCCACGGGATTGTCCACCTTTGCAATATCTCGAAGAATTATTTCCAACTGGTCTTTAAGTTTGGCTGCAAGTTCGGCTCCTCCCTCACCGGGTACTTCTATCTTATAGCCTCCGTTAAAGGCTGGGCGAATCCTAGTTTCGCGTATACCTAGGGCCTCCAGGGAGATATTTTGCCTGGCCGTGCGGAGGATGTCAGAATAGGACATGTCAGATCCAGCCTTGCCAGTAATGATGACCACAGCCACCTTACGTCTACCAATCCTAGGTTTAATAAATGAGGGTCTGACGTCTCCCTCGTACCACCGATCACCAGTCCCAGCATCACGGGAGCTTCTAGAGCTCCGACGCGAGGCAGATGGCAGAGGAAGGGGTGGGAAATCCTCTCCTCCTCTTGTCATAGATGCCGTTTTCAGAGAGGTGGGCTTACTCTGCGCCACTCTGGGGGGAACAACCTGCCTGTTCTCAATTATTCTAATCGTTTTTGGACGAGGGCTTTTTAACGACGGACGGAAATCCTTAGTCTCCTTAGGAATTTTGTTAGCGCTCGTATTGGAGAACACTCTGGACGCGATGTAGGATGTTCCTTTGAGGTTCGCCGACGGAGGTGGGCTCCATGCCGAACCAGCCGACTCAGAGGCCCAATCAATCGTCCCACTCGTAGCTCTTGGCTCTCGGCGAGCACCAATTGTAGGAGACAGAGCGGCAGAGGATTCAGTGTCTCTTCGTTCCTCTACAGGCAGCCCAACTTTAGACACCTTTTGGAGTTTTGGAGCTTCACTACGCTCTTCCTTGATTCGTTGCATCTCCTTTTGCATTGCTTCCATCGCGCTTTGCAGGCTTGTTAGTTTCCTCTGCGTGTTTTCCTCGCGTTTACGGATCTTGTTGATCCCCTCCTCTAGCTCCTGATTTCGTTTCCTCAAATGAGTTATATCACCTTGCTCCTGGGTCTTTTCACTATATGCGCGGACGACGTCTTCTAATTGCACCATATATCTTCTCCAGCGACCATTATACTGACCAGAGAGATTCTTGCTATTAGTCCGTAAAATATCCGTCTGCTTGACCAATGATAGGCCATAAGAGGCAACCTCAGCATTGCTCATGCGTACCAATTCTTCTTTGCTGATCCTGTTAGAAACATCAGAATCGCACGAAATTGCTGAGCCAGAAGCGTCCAGATCAGGCTCATAGCCAGTTCTTCTCCTCGATCTCAATTTCATAGGCGGAGAATTCCTTTTCTTAGTTCTTGACGTCTTTTTGGAGGTCCCGGCGCTCTGCTCGTCAGACAAATCAGATGCAGCCTCATCTGCAGCATCATCGTCCGAGATTACTACAGGGCTAGATCTGTTTGAAACATCTCTATTCTCTACAGCAGCAATCCTTCCACTGCGTCTTACTTTATTGCTACTTTTATTTTTACGAAGAATTCTAACTCTACCATAGGAAGGGGAACTCCTTGCATGCTCTTTACTTGGGCCAGCAATAGGCTCAACATCCTCTGTTGTTTCTTCAACAGCATCCTGCTCGTCAGAGCTGTCAATTAAGCGCATTTTACGAATCCTACTAGCTGGAACAACCGTGTCGTTCTCAGGAGACTCATCAGCCTTGCGCTTGGCTGTTTGTTCAACAGGTGTTACATCTCTAACAAATTCGACAGAAGGCGTATTCGAGCTCAATCTACCGACTTCAAGTGGATCTCTTATTGGCTCATCACACTCAGGTAAGTTGCTTGGCGTTTCATTATCCGCCATAACAGTCTCCATTTGTTCGCAGACCATTTCAACATGGGATCTGCCATTATCCGCGGTAGCTTCATTGACCTGCTCGCCCGACGGTAACAAGCAGGCCAGCCCCTCATTTGATAACGACAAGGCGGGGCCGGGGACGACAACTCCGCCATGCCGATCACTGGAGGCTCCGAGTTCCTCCTGCGACGGTAAGTTCATATTCGTTTCCGTTGTGTCTGCCATGTTATCATAATTATTTGGTTTTTTAGAGGGTGGCCTTCCCTCATGCTCATGAACCAAAGACTTGCAGGGTTGGCATAAGAAAGATCCGTCCAGAGTGTCATCATTAGTGCTACAAATCATTGAGCACGAAATAGCATGAAATTCTTTACTAATTTTATCCAGTTCCGCTCTTTTATTATTTATTGAATGACCAATGCATATCAAGTTGTCCTCCGTCTTGTCAAGTTCCATCATCTTATTAAGATCCGAAAGTTGGGATTCGATGGATTCAACCATGAGTTGATTGAGCGAGTTGATTTCATTTAAATCCGACGAGTTATTATGTATCCTCTGCGAGCTTATTTCAATTTCCTTTTCTTCGTCTTCCGGTGAGGTATTGATACGTATAATTTTGTCGGAATTAGCATCTTTCAAAAGAAGTTCATATTTAGCAACTTTGCCAAGCAGGTACGAACGAGCGCAAAACATTTTATGGCCTTGGTTGTAAATGATCCTAATGCAGGCCTCAATATTATTAAGATCATCCAAAGATAAAGAGCAACTACCTATTACGTCATTTTTACGCAATCTAATGATCGAATTAAGTGCGCACCCCAGTAACATAGTGGGTGAGAGACGGGCTTTACACAAGCGCACCATAACATCCTCTGCTGACTCCATCTTGATGTTAGATACAATACTAGCAGTGACAATAAATAGACCGCGTAAGGCTCCTCTAATGTTATGTAAATAACACAGAGGACCAACGCAGAAATCACATCTATTTTAATTATATCTTAATAATTAACTGCCACCAATAGAGTGTGTCACATAAGCAGCTATCAACCAAATCCTCAAAATATCTTCCGAGGAGGAGATGCCGCGGCAATTTTTGAACACACCTATTTAAACTCTAAGCAATTGCATAAACTCATTTAAAGAGTGCAATTTACTAGAATATATATTGTAAATAGTATAGATAGTATTATATTATAATTAGCATAAACCAATAATATTTATAAACAATACTTCATATGAGAAGATCCATCACAAAATAAATAAACTCGTAATTGACCAGTTTGTCAGATTTTCCCCTAGGTAACTTGGGGTTAAAGTATAGTATGTTGGATCAACAGTTTATTATTTATGTCCCAAGTCGCAGCAATAAACACCAGCACCAATCACTGCGCACAGTTATATCAGTTATTTAATAGTATCTTAACTTAATTAGTTTTAACAAAAAAATATATAAAATGTATGAAAATGTAATAGTCTCAGTAACATTACTATAGTAATACTGAGAAAACAATGTTTATACACGTAAAATTAACTTATTATAAGGTAAAAGTAAAGAAAATCCAAAAATGTCCATTAACAAACCCCAGATCTAGTAACCTAGGGTTAAGGTAAATACGCCAAGTTACACATCTATGCAACTATCCATGGTTGCAAATCAGCAAATTGTTTATGTCCTGAATCGTAGCAATAACACCAACATAGAACACTATACACTGCTATAATAGCTATTTTTAATAGTCTGTTAGCATTTGTTAATTTTAGCGCAGTGTATATAAAGTATATGAAAATATAATTATTTTAGTAGAGTTACAATAGTAGAACAGAGAAAACAGTGTTTATGCATGTAAAATTAACTTAGTGTACAAAAAATTAACGCAACGCCTAAGATTGTCAGATCAGCAGTTTTCCCCCAGATCTAGTAACTTAGGGTTAAAGTATACCCCAAGCTAAACATCTGTGTAATTGTGCGTAATTGTTGTTCAGCAGTTTGCTATTTGTATCCTGAATCACTTTAATAAACGTTAACATTAAGCGCTGTAATTAGTTGTGACAGCTAATTTAATAGTCTCTTAATATTTGTTGATTTAACGAAAACATACATAAAATGTATAAAAATATAATTATATTAGTAGAATAACTGTAATAATACAGAAAAACAATGTTTATGCACTTGAAATCAGCTTAATATAAGATAAAAATGATGAAAAGCTCAAAATTATCAATTTCCCAAATTTCCCCCAGATCTAGTAACCTAGGGTTAAGGTAAGTACATCGAGTTTCACTTCTACAGTATTGTTCATGATTGTTCGGCACTTGGCAACGTGGTTCAATCGTTCATCAACAGATGGCGCGTCAATGTCAATTTCGAGACTACAAAAGTAATATATCGAGAGGAGAGTAGTCCCCATCGACATATAGGGTGCGTTCCGTTATGCACTGCAAGTACTGGCACTATGACGTCATGCAAGTGTACTGTTGACAGCGTTCCTTTTTAATTTTGTACACTTTGAAGCTACTGCAAAATAGTAAAACGGAACGCACTACAGTACGCTTTCAGCAGACTTTTAACTAACCTTTTTCGCTAATAATCATCGAGTGAAAAATTGGTGAAATGGATAATACCATTATTGCATTAATTACATATAATTTAATCGAGAATATATATGATTCGAGTGAGTCATCAAGTGAAAGCGATTTGGAAATGGAATTAATAAATGAAATGAGACGACAAATTAAAATACCTAGAATAAAATGTAAAAATTACGTTAAAAATATTGTATCATTATATTCAGATATGGAATTTAAAAGTTAGTTCCACCGTACACATGGAGGTAGCCATCTTGATTACTGCGAGTGCTTTACCTCGCCGGTTGCAGTAATCGCAACAGGAAATAACGTCAAAATTAATGACGTCATATACTCATGATAGTACTTTCGCAGTGCACTGCTATCTATATCGGAACGCTATTGGTAGTACTGTCAGTACTTGCAGTGCATAACGGAACGCACCCTTAGAGTGAGAAGTACTACATCTGAGGCCTATGTTTGTCTCTCTTTTTGCAGGGCCGTCTAAAAAAATTGCGGACCATGTGCATTTTTCTATGAAATATGTAGTTAATAGATTTTTTTAGAATTTATTTTAAAATTTGTTTTAATATATTTAATATATTTATAAATAAACAATAAATTTGCTTTAATTTTATAATTTTACTTTACACAATTTTTATTACATACTATTACATATCTTAATTTTATTATATAATATATAATTTTAATATATATTTAACAAAACTATGCAAGTTACGTATATATAATATAATTATATACAGCTTTAAAACAATATGTTTAAAGAATGTGTTACAATAATGTCCTATAAAAAATACTTTTAATGTACTTACTTATGCATCTGTATATCCTTTTTATTTTTATTATACGTAATTTTGCACACAAAACACCTTAAAACCATTTTTTAATTTTTAAAGATAAAGATAAACGTTTCACGTTATTCCAAAGCGAGTAGGCGAAGGTGAGGTGTCAAAAATTTAATGCTAT
This sequence comes from Nylanderia fulva, assembly GCF_048542155.1. Classification (NCBI taxonomy): domain Eukaryota; kingdom Metazoa; phylum Arthropoda; class Insecta; order Hymenoptera; family Formicidae; genus Nylanderia; species Nylanderia fulva. Next base: position 67,066 of record NW_028190399.1, on the reverse strand, counting down.
GTTACTGCTAGAATTCTGGAGGGGGACGAAATAACAAATCAGAAGCTTGCAAGAGAGACAAACATAGGCCTCAGATGTAGTACCTCTCACTCTAAAGCAGGCGCGCGTTTACATATCGCAATGCTCAGTCCATTCTATATGTCGATGGTAGTCCCGAGAGAGACCATAACCTCAGAAACACAATGGGTGGAATTCATAGATGTTGCTTAAAATCTGTCTTAAGATAGTCTTCGCCAAGATGAACTTAGCGTCCAAAATTATCTTGAGAATGTCCTATATGCACAAACGAGTCTTGAAGAATCAGGTTAAAGCTTAAGACTGTCTTAGTAAAGTTCATTCTTAAGCATCCAACTTCGGAAATATTCGGAATTCCCTAAAATTTGACCAATGACATTTCAATATCTAAAAGTATACATAGAGAAACGTGTGTCTTCGCTGTCATCAGAAATACATTGTCGAGATTCTAATAAATGGTAGATTTTACTAATTTATTTTACTTTACTAGCGTATATTGTGAGTAAAAATTGAGAAAAATTATGATATTATTACTGTTATATATTTACTATAATATTTATTTAAACAGAGAAAACTTAACCTTATCTATTTTGTTGTGAAAATCTATTATCTATTTCCTTTGCATTTTCTTAAAATTTTGTTTTCAAAAAATAAATTTTTTAGAAAGATAATGTCTAAAAGAACGGTATATTCAGATTTGGAAAAACAAGTATTCCTTGAGATCTTAAAAAAATACAAACATATTGTTGAATCGAAAGGTACAAATACCTCCACGTTAAAAGAGAAGTCAGAGGCTTGGTCTATTATTATGGAAGAATATAATAACTCTTCCTTAATTTCTACTAAAGTATAAAATTTACTTTATTATTTTTACTATTTTATCAATTCTCTTTGAAATATAAATAGTTTTTATATTATAGAGAGATGTACAACAGTTGAGGAAGTATTGGTCTAATTTAAAACAGCAAAATAAAAATATATTAACAACTGAAAGACAATCAAGATTTCTCACAGGAGGAGGACCACAAAAAAATATTGCTGAAGTTGATCCAAATGTTTTAGACATTGTCCCTGATTTGATGACAACAGCACCAACCATTTCTTCAAGTAACTTTTCTAAGGCGGAATATGAAGGTACTTGTATCTGATTTCATGACAACATCAACCATTTCTTTAAGGTCTGATATTGCACTAATGTTATTTTGGCTTTAAGCTAGACTTAAATATGTGTCTGCCTTTATGTAGAAAGAAAATGGATATATATTTAAGTCTCGCTTAAAGCCCAAATAACATTGGTGCAATTGGACCTAAGTAACTTTTGTATGCAGGAATATAAAAGCAATATATAAGCTTATATAAGTGATAATATATAAATAATATATATAAATTCTTTTAACTTAAATGATAAAATGATTAAATTCAATATTTTAGATCGACAAATAAAGGTTTTAAAAGCAATTCAGCAGAATGCTTCGACCAAAATTGATTACATTGCTAGTGGAGAGTGTTTGAAGACACAAAAATTACTAACATCTAATGAACCAGCATTTAACATTGACGACATGGAATTTGAAATGGATGATACAATATATGATACAATAGATAAAGAGTCTAATAATGAATCTGGTAAAACAATATGAAATATTGGCTGCTTTCGCGACAGATTCAAAATGATTCACATTAAAATAATTCTGCGCTGTGATTGAAATTTGTAATTTTTTTGAATTATGTTCAAAGAAATTTCGGATTCAATCACAGCGCAGGATCATTTTAATCTGGATCATTTTGATTGTGTCGCAAAAGCAGCTATTATTTTAAATTAAAAGCTGTTCATTTTTAACATATGAAAATAATGTTTTACAGAAAAAGAAAATTCAATTTTATCAGATAGAGAACTTAAGAGAAACAAAAATAGAAATGCTACATCACGGTCCAATTCAAAGAAACAGAAAACTGAAAGAATGACTATAATATGTGACAAAGAAATGGAATTGGCAGATATAAAAATTAATCATGAAATCGAAATATGTAAACTTAAAAAAGAACGAGAACAGTTTATTAATAAAATGACGATTAAAAAGTTGTTCTTAGAAAAAAAAGTTACAAGAAAGAGCTAAATTAGCGAAATTTCGTGCTCAAAGAGAAATGTAAGTAATGACTTTTTCCCTTCAGTTATAAATAAAATTTTAATTTAAAAAGGTTTTTTAAATTCTAGGGGAGAACATTATATCTCAGATGATGAGTAGAAAAAAATTTCTAAAATATTCGCTGTGAATACTAAGTTATAAATAATGTTATTACATTAATTTTTATTATTACTAAATTATTGTTTATAATTACACTTATTTTATTTTATTACATTATATTTTTAATTTAAAAAGTTAAATAAGACTGAGAATACTAGTCAAAAGAAGTGAAATCTAGTTTTAAAAAATTATTATTTTTTTATATTATGTTATCAGCATTATATTGTGTTATGTTGTATTTTATTTTGAATTATGTTAAGAGTATTATATCATATGATTATCTTAGTATTATATATTATACATATTATTAACAAATATGTAATACAAAATAAAGTGTAATAAAATGACAAAATAAAATTAATGATTTACTCTTTGATTTCTAAAGAATTTTTTAAATACATTGAGGCTGCCAGAATTTACTTAAAAATTATAGATAACGGACCTCTAACTTTTCATTGACGCTATGATGATCATGACTAACATTATCAAAACATTTTGGAAAGTTTAATATAATAGAAAATGCAATCCAATATAAGATTTGAAATATATAGTTGGATTATAACGTAAAAAATGTATGAATGGAACATAAAATTAAAAATTAATATCATTACATTAAGGTTAACGAAATAAATCTCGAACTATGTTTTGCCTGACAATAAAACCATCTCCAGGTTGCTGAAGTTCATTGTAATAAAGCTCTTCATTATCTTCAATTATTACATCAACTTCTGGTTCTTCTGGAAGCACATCTTTAAAATATAGTGCTAAATTATGTAAAACTGCATACGCTGATACGACTCCAGTACATGTTACAAGTTTTAAAGACAATCCTCTTGATAAGCAAGGAAATCGTCTCTTCCATACTCCAAAAGTTCTTTCAACAACCATTCGTGTTCTTGATTGAATTTCATTATATCTTCGATAAAATTTTTATTATTAATATATGTATGTATATTAAAAAACCAGAAACTTCAAAATTTATTAAATTTCAATTTTTAATATCTAACTTTTGTTCCTCTTCATTTTGAGGATTTCTGAATGGTGTTAACAGAAATGTAAGAGCAGGATATCCAGAATCTCCAACTATCATTCCTGTTAATTCACGTTGTTGATACCGCATAAAAATTCTAGAATTTTGGAAAATTCTGCTATCGTGTTCCCTTCCTGGCCATTCTGGGACGAGATCTAAAAATTCCATGCGTGGTCCCACGATAGCCTTATACAATAAATAAAGAATAAGACAATAAAAAACAAATAAATATTAGTAAAATAGAAACATAATTTTTATTACTTTACCTGGACATTTAAAGAGAAATATCCTTTTCTATTTCTATACATTTCAGCCAGTCCCCCGAAATTATTACTTAATAATCTAATGTGTGTGCAGTCTATTGCCCCATCAATGTAAGGAAGTCCAATAGCTCCAAATCTCCCATATCCTAATTTTTTAAATAATCTGCGTTTTTCTTGTATAGCTCCTTCATGTGTCACAAATTTAACATGACTATTCAAATAAGATGCTAATATCATAGTTACTCTAAATATAATTCTACTAATTGTTGGTTGTGGTAATTTCATAAGATCTCCGTTTACTTTCTAAAACATAAAATATATAATACAATTATTTATGTCTCTTTTTAAAATTAATGATATGTAATATAGAGAATTTACTTGAAAACTGCTGGTAGCATAATATCTTAAACAAATAAGCAATTGAATAACTGGTTCAATAGGAAGACCTCGATTATCAGGCTTTGTTAAACCATTTATAACCAAAGGCAATAATCCATGCATAACAGAATTTTTTGAGAATCTATATCTTATATGAAATTCGTGTTCACGATAAGCTGTAAATGGATTAATTGCATCTCGCACATATCGTTTTCACGTATTATGCCAATTTCTTCATTTTCGTCATTTTCTTCATCAGAAGAGGAATCAGAACTTTCAAACAAGTTAATGTCAAACTGGCCCAATATATTAAATTTCATAATACCTTTAATGTAAATATAAAACCTCAAAATAATAAATATTATGTAAATTTGTAATAAATGTATTATAAATAATTAATTAATATCGTATATAGGATTAAATGTTTATTTTTAAAATAATTTTAATATAATTGATACATAACTATTTTATTTTATATAACCTATACAGCACTTTATTTCACAACCGTCTTAAGTCTACAATTTACTGGACTTCATTAAGACCTGCTCAAGATATGGTTTGAGTCATGATTGTGCATCTAATAATTTTAAGTCGTACTTAAGATTTGACTATGAAACAGAATTTGCTTCATTAAGCATGATCTCAAGTTTCAGTTTGAAAATCGGTCTTTAGAAATGTTCATGAAACTATCACGATCTTAAGCACTAGCTTAAGGTTGTCTTGAAACTCAAGAAACATCTATGAATTCCGCCCAATCTGTCACTTCCACGGTGCAACATCAGTAAGTATGCTCATATAATCAATAGTTATAATGGTAATTTATGTAATCAGGCCAACACTAACTGCAACAAAGCATGGACGTCAGATGCCGGTCAACACTACAACTGTATTATGCACGCCAGATGTACAGTATCAACGTGCATAGAACGGCAAGGTAAAATGAAATTATTTACAATTTTCTGCCGTGTTTAACAGAAATATTGATTATTGATCCATCTCCACTGGATAAGACCATGTTTGTAAGTATCGTAATTTGTATAGCATCATAAATTTAGTATCTTTAAGTGACTAATAATAATTGTTTATATGTATATTCATATGTGTTTCTCCAGGATCAATCGCATGCCAGCCATGCAGTGGCAGGGAGAATATCCTATCCACGTAGCATGAGGACAGCACGCATAACCTCAAGGAGAACACCACGCACCACCATACCACAAGCGTCAAAGTCAGTTATTAATGGTACGATTATAAGTTCTTATATAAACAAAGTATATGTAAAAAGATAGAAGAGAAGAAAAAGAGAAATACTAGACAATATAAGGCTCTTAGTCAGAAATATTATAACACACTGTAAACCAGTCAATTATGACAACTGATTGTCCCTGGGACAGCTTGCGACTGTCAGTGTCACATACAGTTACGTAATCTTACTATGAATGTATATATTTTATAAATTAAACTTCGGCTCGTATACAATTAAAATATGTGATAAAATAAAAGGCCAACTTAACGAGCTTTTATGATATTAATTAAAAAATTTTTTTATTAATTTACGTCATAATATACAAAAGATAAGATAAACGTTTCGACTGTACGACAGTCTTTTTCAATATCATGCTAATATGTCAAAAAATTAATTTAGTCATATTGACCTTATTATAAATACAACATTTATGAGATTATCATATGACGAACGCAGTACAAAATTCATGTTTGTTGGCTTGAGTTAGAGCGTCAGATTTATATATGTCATGCTGTTATATTATGTAACGACACTGTGAACAAATTAATATATTCGCTCAAATATTACATTTTAGATTTTTAATAAATAGTATTAACTTAAATTAATACAATTGTCGCTCGTATATTGAAAACAAAGTGATAAATATAAGGCCAACTTATCGAGCTGAATATTCGAGATGTTCAGTCAACTACCATTTATTACATGTATAAATTATAAAACTACAGTCATTATATTAAAACTAACGCAAATTACAATCATTCTATAAACGTTTCGACCGCACGCGGTCTTCTTCAGTATAATTATTGAAATATAAATTCTTACAATTCACATAATATCGAAATTTAATTATAGTTATTCAGAATCAAGAGTTTTTGAGTAATTAACGCGTGTTTCAATCCGTCCTGTCCAACAATGTTCGCCTCGATATGATCCCTGATTTTGTTCAGATCTCGGATAGTTTCATCGTTAATATGCGAGAAATTAACCCGTTCCGTAGGCGCTGCGATTTATAAAAAATTACCGATCAACGCATGTCCAAATTATAATATGTATCCCCTACAATTGGTAGTATGCTTACCTATCATCGTTCTTCTTGATAATTTTGCTACTTATTAACAGTTATTAAGGATGACACATAACAAACCAACAATACAGAAAGACAGCTCATTTTAAACTCTACTTGATCGGAGAGCGTGCGTGTTTATATATGATCTAATATCTATGTTTTACTCGTTAATGTCCTATTTGTCCTATTATTATTTCTTGTTCGCTAATATATCCAAAATATCAAAATACGACTCGCTAAGTAACTCAGTATCTTTGTTTAAATTTAGTCCATTTTTTTGTTCCTTGATATGTAGCATCTCAGAAATGAGTCTTTTATAATAATTATTTTCGTTGTCCATGATCTTAACATTGTCCCAATTAAAAGTATGATGTTCATTTATTATGTGTTCAGAAATTACTGAATGTTTCGTTGAGTCCAACCTAATATTATTTTTATGTTCTTTTATTCGCGTCTGCAATTGCCTCTTTGTTTGGCCTACATAAGATGCATTACAATTATTGCAACTGATCTTATAAACCACATTCGAATTGCATGGATGTTTAGTTTTATCTTTCTGCGCTTTAATAATATTGTCCAGTTTGTTGAGACATCTATACCCTACCATACAATTTTTATTTTTTACCGAGGAAACAATCATTTCTGAGATCCCATCTATATACGGAATGACAAAGAATTTTTTATTGACCGAGTCATTTCTTATACTTTTTGTTCTTTCTATGTTGGCCTGTCTCTCTATAATGCTCCCCTTAGATATGATGTGTTCTATCCGATGATTAATTTTGTTAAAAATCAGATCAAGAGGGTAACCATTGCTTCTGAGTATATTAATAATTAACTCCAAATTTTTATTAAAAAATAGTGGATGTGATAGCAATAGACATCTGTCTACAAGGTTATATATTATTCCTATTTTGTGGCATAGTGGGTGGTTTGAATAAAATGATAACGTCCTTCCTGAGAAGGTTTCTTTTTGATACCAGTCTATATATATTTTGTTATTAATAATTTTAAGTGATAAATCTAAGAAATTCAAGCTATGGTTAACCTCTTGTTCGACCGTGAATTTAAGTCTTTCATGATAGTTGTTAAAATTATTCACAATCTGAGTCATATTAGTCATAGAGGTGGCCACTATTATGTCATCCACATAACGAAAATAAAACAAACATTCCAAATTCAACGCTTTGAGAACTGTATCCTCAAGATCTTGCATAACCAGGTCTGCAATAATTGGTGATAACGGTGACCCCATAGGGGTCCCAAACGTCTGTTTATAAATTATGTCATCAAATGTAAAATATGTAGAAGTCAATATGAATTTTATACCCCCCAAAAATTCGTTTTTCGGTATTTTAGTATTTATTCCAATGTGATCCCATCTATCGTTAATACCGTCAATCGCAAGATCCAGAGGAACGTTCGTAAACAAAGACACCACATCCAAGGAAAACATCCTATCATTCTCATCAATCTTTTTACCAGACAATATGCTGTACAAATCAAAACTATTATTAATATGACTTTTCGCTTTGGGTAGACTAGTTCGTAAGGTGTTTTGTAAAAACGAAGCCAGCGAGTATAGAGCTGTATCAACCGATGAAACTATGATTCTAACTGGATAGTTTTCCTTATGGATTTTCGGTAATCCATACGCTTTTGGAAGGAGAGAATCACTACAACGTAATTTATAATATTCGTTTTTTGAAATATAATCTTCCTTAAGCCATCTCTTCAACAAATCATTCAAATCGTTCTCTATTTTTTTGCACGGATTTTTTTTAACAATAGTGTAAGTGTTGACATCTTTTAAAACGTTTTCCATTTTGTTAATATAATGAGATCTTTCCATTGCCACCGTAGCATTACCCTTGTCCGCGCGTGTGAATAGAACATTCGGATTGTCTTTACAAAATTTTATTAAATCTCTGTGTGCACCAAGTAATTTTTGTTGACTTACGTCATTTTTATCCTTCGTGTTCAGAAGTTGTGCAAATTTTGGAACCGCGATATTTCTGATTGTTGTGAGATTATTAATATTATTTCGTTTGCTATTACTCTCTATGTCCTTGATGAATTCATGTATCGCTGTTTTTTTACTAATATTCGGAAGACAGAATTTATCACCCATTTGCAACAGATTAGAAACGTTAGGCGGAATGTCTGTGTTGGAAAGATTAACAAACCATTTTTTATTAGTATTTTCCAAAGGGTTAATTAGGGTAGTATTAACTTACTTTTTTGTCACGAACATAACACTTTTTTTTTAAAAATTATTTTTTTTTACATAACATAATCACAATGTGTACTTTTTTAAAAAACAAATCGATATCTGTATCGCACAATGTCGGCGCGCTGTATATATACCCAATTTTTAAGATGACGTAGACAATTTTTTTAGAATATCAAAATAAGAACCGTCAAGACGCTCGGTGTCCTTTTTTAGGTTGATACTGTTGTTTTCTTCTTTAATATATATCATTTCTGATATCAACCTTTTATAATAATTCCTTTCATAATCTAGGATTTTTGTGTCGTTCCAATTGAAATTGTGTGTTTTACAATATGATCAGAAACCACCGAGTGCCTTGCAGGCAATAAAAAAATTTTTTAATTAATATCATTTAAGCTCGTTAAGTTGGCCTTTTATTATATTACATATTTTAATTGTATACGAGCCGAAGTTTAAGTTACAAAATATATATATTTAATTCACGCTGGCCTTACAATGCGTAACAATTATACACTTTTTAAGTTCCACCAATTTAATTTTAAGTTTGTACAACATAATTATGGACAACAAAGTTTTGAAGATTTAAAATCTTGGCTAGGGGCGAATTATGGCAAAATAAGAACTGTGTCTAAATTAATAATTTTAAAACAATGTAGGACATTCAGAATTTTACTTAAGCATCTATCGGACAATAGTAATATTAACGTGTGTCATTATAAATAAAAAAAAAGGTTAGACAGTGTGTTGCATAAATTTAGAATGGAAATATTAAACATAGAGATATTTGACTTGCACAGACAAATAGGGTATTTTAACAAAAACATAAGATACTTTACACAAAGATTAAATAACAACATCCCATCCCAGGTATGGCAAGAGATTTATAACCACCATAGTAGATTATTCAAAAAACAAATTTTAAACTTACATTACTTACATAAGAAAAAATTCTGTTGGTTATTGCAAAAAAAAGAATCGGATTACTATAATAATATTAAACCCATAGTTTTTTCTTGTTCAGAGAAAAATAGTGTAAACTCTCAAAATAATAAATATATTAATAACCACATTAACGCAACAAATTTTATAAACAGAACTATTAATCCATTAGAACAAACCAATGATAAATGGTTTATTAATTTGACTGATGTAGATATTCCAACTGATGTCACAAATTTATTGCAATTAGGTAGTGATTTTAGCCTTCCAATCAATACTGATAAAAAAACAGCTGTCCATGAATTTATTAAAGACATAGAAAGCAATTCGAATAACATAACTAATCTCACGACAATAAGAAACATAGCTATTCCACAGTTCTTTGTTTTTTTAAACAACAATACTAGGAAAAACATAATAAATGACAAACTTACTTTTATGTATAAAAAAACCATGACATTTTGTAAACAAAATCCCAGCATCATTTTCACAAGAGCAGACAAGGAAAACACGACCGTAGCGATGACCAAAAAATTTTATATAGACAAAGTTGAAGAATTATTAAATGACAAAGATAATTATATGACAATCAAAAACAATCCAATAATAAAAATAGAAAAAGACCTTAATAAAAATTTAAAACAATGGTTAAAAAATGAATGGATCACAAAAAAAAGACTATTATTGTTTAAGTTCCAGTGATTCAGTGCTTCCTAAAGCATATGGCTTGCCCAAAATTCACAAGGAAAATGTTCCATTCAGAGTAATAGTATCGTCGGTCAATACAGCACTACATCATTTAGCTGCATATTTACACAACATTTTAGTGACAAGTTTACCAAAAGGGAAAAGTCATGTTAATAATAGTTTTGAATTGTGCAACGCATTGTCTGATCTTAAATTAAATAATAATGAAACAATCGTATCTTCGGATGTGATATCGTTGTTCACAAATGTTCCTTTGGACCTTGCAATAGACAGCATAAATAATAGATGGCATTACATTGAAAACCACACATCAATAGACAAAAATGAGTTTGTTAATGTAATTAAATTCATTTTGACTTCAACGTACTTCACATTCAACGAAACGATCTGTAAACAAATACATGGAACTCCTATGGGATCGCCCTTATCTCCAATTATTGCGGATATTATCATGCAAGATATAGAAACTAGGATTCTTGAAACTATAAAGGTTAATATAAGGTTTTACTATCGCTACGTCGATGATATCTTGCTTTGCTTGCCGGAAGATCAAGTCACATATCTAGTAGAAAAATTTAATGATTGTCACGATAGATTAAAATTCACAATAGAAAGAGAGGATAACCGTAGCATAAGTTTTTTAGATATCTCACTCAAAATTATAAATAACATAATATATATAGATTGGTTTCAGAAAAAAACATTTTCGGGTAGAACACTCTCATATCATTCAAATCATCCTATATGCCACAAAAAAAGTGTAATATATAATTTAGTAGACCGGTCAATATTATTATCACATCCCCGTTTTCATAGTAAAAATTTAACATTAATCATAGAGATTTTATTGAGCAATAGTTATCCTCTTGATCTCATTTTCTCAGAAATCAATAATAGACTGAACTTCCTTATTGTTAATAGATTAAACAAAGAAATGACTCAAGATATAAATAACGAAATCATAAATAACGACAAATATAAAAAATTTATAGCGATACCATATATTGAAAGAATCTCGGAACTAGTAACATCAGAATTAAAGAAATCAAATATAACAGTAGGATACAGATGTCTAAAAAAATTAAACAGAGTCATAAAAACGCAAAAAGACAGGGATAAGCTCCAAAATAATTCGGGGGTCATATATAAGATATCGTGTAATAATTGTGATGCTACATATGTAGGACAGACGAAAAGACAATTAGGTACAAGAGTAAATGAACATAAAAATAATATTAGATTAGAATTTGCAAGGCACTCGGTGGTTTCTGATCATATTGTAAAATTTACACACAATTTCAATTGGAACGACACAAAAATCCTAGATTATGAAAAGAATTATTATAAAAGGTTGATATCAGAAATGATATATATTAAAGAAGAAAACAACAGTATCAACCTAAAAAAGGACACCGAGCGTCTTGGCAGTTCTTATTTTGATATTCTAAAAAAATTGTCTACGTCATCTTAAAAATTGGGTATATATACAGCGCGCCGACATTGTGAGATACAGATATCGATTTGTTTTTTAAAAAAGTACACATTGTGATTATGTTATGTAAAAAGAAATAATTTTTTAAAAAAAGTGTTATGTTCGTGACAAAAAAGTAAGTTAATACTATTTATTAAAAATCTAAAATGTAATATTTGAGCGAATATATTAATTTGTTCACAGTGTCGTTACATAATATAACAGCATGACATACATCTAAATCTGACGCTCTAACTCAAGCCAACAAACATGAATTTTGTACTGCGTTCGTCATATGATAATCTCATAAATGTTGTATTTATAATAAGGTCGATATGACTAAATTAATTTTTTGACATATTAGCATGATATTGAAAAAGACTGTCGTACAGTCGAAACGTTAATCTTATCTTTTGTATATTATGACGTAAATTAATAAAAAAATTTTTTAATTAATATCATATAAGTTCGTTAAGTTGGCCTTTTATTATATCACATATTTTACTATGAATGATTTCAATTATTAAAAGAAGTCATTTATTATTATATTTGTATGTTTCAGACACGCACAAAAGTCTAGCAGTACTAGTGAGATCACCAAATATCAAATTATCACAGGATAAAGCACTAGGACGCAGACATGGCTGCGCAGGGAATGTTATTTATCCAAATTTAATATGTTTAATGGTGTAAGTATTTTGATATCTATTTAGTAATTAAATATTGTCTTATTATATTATAATAGATGTATTATTTAGGTCAGATTGCTTTAATGTTTGTTAATATATAGTTATATAAGATTCTGCTTATCGCAGCACATATTTATTTAATTCACTGCACACTTAGAGTGATTATTATACTTATATGAGATTTTAACTGAAAGTATTAGTGTTTTACATCTAATCACTATTATTCAATGTTATTGCAAAGAATAGCTGCTAACTACCAATATTGTATATAATTACATAGTATAATATGTAAAATTTTCTATTAGTAGAGTGTCATATACTAAATATTTGTATTTTCATATGAATACCAGGGGACGGCAATAAGTGAAGTGCCATCAATTGACTCAAAAGGACTTTTGGAATAATACACTGAGATATGGATATAATGACGGAGAAAAAATCACACATCTAACACACCATATACGTTGCTAATGTAAGAGACTAATATTTATCAATAAGCATCTATAGGATGATTGATTTATCCTGTGCAGTATGTAATAGATATATCTTTCAGAAATATTTACTTTTTGATTACTATTAACGATAGTTAAGTATTTGAAGTTTATGTTACTTGCAGTTAACGTTTTAGGCACACTAGTTTGTACAAGCGTATATAATACTGTTTTTCTCAACACATATTTCTTTTATCTATAAAGTCGTGTAAAAGTTATTTTACTTATATTAAATTTTTGGTATTATAGAGCTTTACAGTTAATAAATTCATAATTTCAGTATATATAATTACTGTTATTAACAAAACTTCCTTTACTAGTTATTTATATAATAGATTCCACATATTTCCCGTCACTACATACACATAATAGATCCATTGCTTCGGATCAAATTACTTTAGATTATTATTAATGATATTAAAAATGTTTTAAGGTTTATAACACTCAGTATTAATATTTTATGGACACAATAATTTATGCAGTTATATAAGATGTTTATCACTAGCACTTTTACTTTAATTCTCTGTGCACAAAGAGTAATTGTTCCACCTATATAATGCTTAGTTAGGAAAGATTATAAATTTTTAATGTTACTAATCAATGTTATTATAGAGACAACTAATAACTGTCAATATTATATAATATGCAGTTACGTAGCACAGTATATGAAATTATTATTATTAATAGAATGTCATGTGCCAATTACTTATATATTTCCATACACATGTCCAGGGACAAAAGTGCACAGAATACCAGCAACCGACTCAAAAGCATCACAGAGTTAAGGCACTGAGGTACATATATAAGGAAGTATCACACCGCCAATACTCCGCATGTACTAATAATGTAAGAACTTAATGTCTATCAATAATTATTTGTAAAATGACCACTTTGTCTCACGTTAGCATTTTAGTTATAATAATTTATGCAAACATGTGTAATGTTTTTTGATTAAACGCGTATTTCTTTGTTCATATACACAAATAGTAATTATATCACTTATATGATATTAATGTTATGGAACTTTACACAGTAGTTAATAAATTCACGATTTTAGTCTATATTGTTATTATTTTAATAGAACGTCTTTTGCTATTTGTTTATGTGTTTGTCTCGACACATATTACCTTTCACTACATACATATGGTAATATTTCTAATCAATAAGTAAGTTATATGGTCATTATAGGTCTATAAAGTTATCTTTAGGTAATTCTATGTGCCCATGTATAAACTTTAAACAACCACACATATCACATATATAAACCACTTATCTTTTGTAGGAGCATCAAGATGGTAATGGAGAATTGCTTTGCGTGGATCGCCAGCATCTTCCAGAGAGCTCGTATGTCGTAGCACTTTTGAAGGAGTCCAGATTAATGAGGCCAGATTACAGCATCAAAGGGATGACAGATTCACACAATCATGTGTCACCATATAATTTTACACACGTTAACTATCATGCTGTTATATGTCAGTTATGATTATCGTCACTAACTGGATTGCAGATTACACACTATTATAAGAGTTTAGCTAATTTAATAGCGGCATACTTAATTCTTAATATATCAAAGTTTCAAAAATACTATCAGTTTACAAAGGATATGCAATTATTTGAAAATGTAGTCAATTAACTATCTTTTCTCAGTTATTAATTAATACAGCTAACTGACTAAAAGTCTACAGTTTTAAGATCAAGTATTAATTAATTAATTAATTGATGTTTTCAGAAAAATATGAAGAAAGTATATCATATTGCAATCACAGACTGTGTAAAAATGACTGCTAACCAATCACTATGTAGTACTTATACAAATATTAAATAATCTAAATGTTATAGATCATTTATTCAGGGTATACATAGTATGAGAACACATCTATATCTATAGAACTATAGTTTATAAAATAATGCTTATTCAAATCACTATTCACTATTCTTATCTTAAAAGTATAAACGGTTATCAAAATATAAACAGTTCTTATGTATCAAGTACAATTCCTATAAAGAGTTTTGCCTATTTCACAGGATTCATGAAGAGGATAATTATGCAACATAAACCGACCATTGTCAACTCCAGTATCCTAAGAATGAAAAGATCTTCTTCACTTATTTCATAAACCACCTTTTCATGAGAGTTTTAAGACAGGAGTCAATCGACTACAATAAACACATTTAAATGTGTAAGTATGAAAAGTTTACAACCATTGTAAGTTACATAATATATATATGTTTAACTTCAGCAATTGATTTAGCGACATGCACTAAACTAGTAATAAAATCCTACTTATTTATTCCAGGTAGAAGACGCAGTCAAAACATAGTGTGATGAAGGCATCCATATAAAAGGAGGCACTATAATCTTATCAGTAGCAGTACACATACTACATATTGTGAGGGAGGTGGATGTTTAATGAGAGGACTCTCTTTGTTGGGATGCCTGGATTCGCGGGTGTCAGGAAAGCCGCGGGAGAGGCGAACAAAGGGGTCTTGCTCGTGAGATGGTTGTAATAATTATCACACCACGTTTAACTGAACTGATCTTTATTCACGCGCATGGTACTTACAAATACCATGTTCTCGCCGTGTGACTCTATATTCTAACAAGGCTTATGCCATACAAGTTGTTGCGACGTAGTTGAACGTCGCGCGCCCGAACCACACTCCTTCGCTGTACTTTTGCTAATGATACCGTCATGGCCGCCGCCTTCTTCCTCGTCGACCACGAGGTTTTGCGCCACTGCGCGCGCATCTACAGGATGCGCGCGCCTATCCGCACGCAGGCATAGTTATACTATGCAAGATATATCTCGTAATATATCTTACAGCTTCGGCCATCCTGGCCTAGGCATTCGTCCCGAATGTTTTATTAAACTATCGGAACGACAGAGAAATAAAGTAATCAAATACAATTATGCCTGAAACATAATATAATTTTTTAACCAAAAACAATAACGTAGGATAAGCATATCGGAACTTGAAACGAAAAATATTATTTTAATAAATTAAATAAATTTTCAAAATTAAATTAAAACTTATTAAATCACAATGAATAGAATGTTTGTACTTCGATTGCTTATAAAAATTATACTTCTTAAAGCTATACTTAATATATAGTTGTAAACTTAGTCTAACGCAAGTTTGTTTATGAACTAATATATATATATATATATAGCAATGTACAAATAATATACACAACGACTAGGTTTCTGGAATCGCTTTTATCCAGAGTTTGATTCGATCTGTGGACAATATTGAATCATATGGTTTAGACGAGACATTATATCCCGGTATGTCTTGGACTACATATCTATTTTTATCTAATATCTTAGCAATACGATATGTTCCTTTATATTGAGACTTGAGTTTTTTGTCTTCTCCTGGTTTTACAGTGGAGTCTTTGATCATAACGAGATCGCCAACATTGTATTTAGTCGGTTTTCTATGTCTTTTATCATAGTAGGTTTTATTATATTTTTTAATCATGTTAGTGGCCTCTACTGCTATTTCACGACAGGTCTCTCTGTCTTTCTGAAAATCTAATTCGTTTTTAGCAATTATATCCAGAAAATCCACTAACTCAATGTCAGCGTTATTACGCTGTTCTATACCAAGCAGAACTTTAGAGGGGGAAGCTTTTAAAGACGAGTGAAACGTATTATTCATCACGTATTGCACAGTATTTAGGTGTATATTCCAACACTCGTAATCGTCTATGAGTTTCCTAAGGGATGATTTTAGGAATTGATTAACTCTTTCTACAATGCCGTTAGCCCATGGAGCAGCTACAGCAACTAGATGATGCTTTATATTATAAATTCTAAGGAAATCGATAAACTCTGACGCGGTGAAAGATGAGCCTCTATCACTAATGACTGATTCAGGATAACAGAAATTATGAAAAATATTAGTTAAGGCTTTTACCGAATCTTTAGAAGAGGTTGATTTCACGGCGATGAGCCATGTAAATCTTGAGAAAGTATCGATCACTACTAGAATATATTTTTGTCCATCTATCGATTCTTTGATAGGTCCAAAATGATCTAAATGGAGAATCTGAAAGAGACGCTCTGGCGTATTAGTTAATTGGAGTTCGCCTTCACGTGAGTTGGGAGAAGAATTAGAAATGAGACAAATTAGACAATTATCAATGTGGCTACGAATACGTTTTCTTAACGAAGGGAACCAATAATGACTTGCTAAACCTTGATAGGTTTTCTCAAAACCACAATGGGCCATATCATCGTGGTAGACCCTGATTATGTTAGTAACCATGGCTTCCGGTACCACAAACCTATGTTTGTTAGTATCTTTTCTAAAAACTAGACCATCTATCAATTGGAATTTTTCTTGGTCTTCTTTTTCTAAATTCTCAGCCAAACGTTTCAAGAAGGGATCTGTTAATTGCCTGTATTGTAGCTCTTTTTCTAGCGGAATTGTCTCTGTGAAGCAGACGGCTCTGCTGAGAGCATCTACATGCACCATTCGAGGGGCCTCTCTATGTTTGGTATTGAATGTATAATCCTGTAATCTCAGGATCCACCTCGCTATTCGAAAATTCAGACAGGCTTTATTGATTGCATGCACTACTGCATTGCAATCTGTAACTACTGTAAAGTCTATTCCATATAAGTAAATATGGAATCTTTCGACAGTTTTGACTATTGCGAGCATCTCTAGTTCAAAACTATGATAGTTACTTTCAGCACCATTAGTGCACTGACTGTAGTAAGCAACTGGCGACCAATTATTGGATTTTTGTTTTTGAAGCAAGATGCCAGCTATTGCGACTGCACTAGCATCCGTATGAATTTCTGTGGGTAACGTGGGATTATATACAGATAAAATGGGCGCTGAAACTAGCTCATTTTTAAGAAGATTGAAAGCTGTCTGACAACTTTCGTCAAATTTGAAGGATACAGATTTTTTTAATAAATCCGTAAGAGGTTTTGCTTTAAAAGCATAGTTCTTTATAAATTTTCTAAAGAAATTGGTGAGACCTAAAAATCTTTGAATTTCTACTATCTTTTTTGGTATGGGGAAGTTCTTAACAGCTTCCACGTGTCTTTCGCTTAACGTAATCCCTGTTGGGGAAATTACATATCCTAAGTATTCTATCTTTTCTTTCAGAAAAAGACATTTATTATAATTCAGTTGAAAATTATATTGTTTAAGGATTAACATAACTTGTTTTAAAACGTGTAAACTATCGTCAACTGATGTAGATGGAATCAAAATATCATCTATGTATACTAATATCTTATCTTCCCGAATCAATGGTGACAAAATTTGTATAAGACGACGCTGAAATTCAGCTGGTGCTTCACAATAACCGAAAGGAAGTTTCACGAATTCGAATTGGCCATCTGGTGTGGCGAACGCGAAATATTTCGTGTGTTTTGGAAAAATTTTTATATGGTGAAACCCGTCTTTTAAGTCTAAAAGGGTAAATATCGTTTTATCACCTAAACGCGATATGCAGTCTTCTATCAGCGGAAAGGGATATTTTTGTTTTATCACTCTACTATTAAGAGGTCTCAGATCAATACAAAGACGCAGGGTACCGTTCTTTTTCCGAACCGGAACTATTCTAGCGCAGTACGGAGAAGAACTATACTTATAATATTCCTATCTAGTAGGTCGTCCGTAATCTCTCTGATCTGCTGCCTTTCAGACCACGCAAATCTTCGTGGCGCGTAAGCGTAAATAGAATCGTCCTTTAACGAGACTTTAACCGAGTGATCGTCCTCCACTGGTGGGACGTCTGTATTTTCTACTTCTTCAATTACTTAAATTAATTTATGATCCGCTTCTGGACCAAAGTCAGATTTTAATTCCGATAGAAAAGGAATAGAGTCCTTTTTTGGAAGTTCAACGATTTCCGTTGAAGCTACTTCTGAAAATAAATCAACTTTAATTTTTGATTCATTATTAGTCAAAGAAACAGTGAAAGTTATTTCATTGTCTTGAAGGAAATCTCTTCCTAAAATCAAATCCATGGAAGAAAAATTATCTTTTAAAACTAGCATATTTGCAGATGCTGTAAAATTTGGCAAGGATTTTAAAACTAAATTTGTTTTTATTGAACCCAGAGTTGAAATGGTAGTGTTATTTACCGCTCTATATGTTTGTTTACTGCTGTTAAATCGTAAAGATTGAGATGAGAAAAATTTACTAAAAGTGGCATGGCAGATGAAAGAGACCGGGCTTCCCGTGTCTATCATTGCTAGTAACTCGCATGCGACGTTATTTAATTTAACAATATTAAGGACGGTGTCTTGGGAAACAATTTTCCTACCGTTATCTTTAAATGTTACCGCTACTATAGAAGATGGACTGCTTGGCTGTTCATCGACTGTTGCTACCGTAGGAGAAGTTGGCGGGGATGATGCTTTTTGCTGCTCCCTCCTTTTTAATTTTCTGCAATCCTCTCTTAGGTGACCCTTGTTGCGGCAATAGGCACAAAAAATTTCTGGCTTTTGTTGTCCATTTTTAGAGGAACCGTTGCTGTCCTTGAAGTCGTTATTCTTCGAAGGGTTGTATCTTTTGTCATTTTTTGAAACAACTTTAGTAGATCTGCAGACTTCAGTGATATAATGCATCTCTTTTAAAAAATGATTTATCGAATGGTGAGGTTTGTTTGCAGCCGTAGACTTTATAGCGAGGTTGTTAATCCCATTGATTAACAGGTGGATGGTGTCTCTATCATTAAGCTTGAGTGGGTGTATTAACGCAAGCTTATCCATGGCATACTCTTGAAAACTCTCTGATGCAAAATTCCATTTTCTGTCATTTATTTTCTGCATTACAACGTTTAAAAGAATTTCTCTTTTAAATCTTTGAGTGATCTCATCCTTAAAAGTGTCCCAGGATTTATTTATATTACCCGGACTCAAATCCATCCAGCGGCGAGCAACTTTATTCAGTTTGGAGGTAGCCGCTGACAATCTGACAATAGGTGACAGACCATAATTATCCGCAATGGTCTCTATTTTTTCCAACCATAGGGAGATGTCTTCGTCTTCCGTACCACCAAAGGAAGATATGGAATTCGTTAAGAATTTGATGGCTTGTGCTGTGGCAGCGAATGACATTTCTGGAACAAGGTTATTATTAGTATCTTGAAATTTGTGCAAGATATATATCGTAATATATCTTACAATATAGAGGTATGTGTAACAATATTCATGTTTTCCTAGATATTGACACCAATAACCAACATATACTGCTCAACGTATGTATTTTGAATTCAGTAATTTGATTTAATGATAGAGACCAGAACTAATACTAAATTTATTCCCATCTATTGCAGGTGAAAGAAACAGTCAATTCATCACACAGCAAAAAGACACAAACGGTTCATCACACAATAGCAGTATCTAATATAAAAGGAGCACTAAAAACCTTAACTAATTTACTCATTTATATATCAATAGTTTCAGCGGATTTTTTCAATTCAGTCTAACTTATTAAATGATATATATATGTTATTATTTGTTAATTAATTGAGTAGAGACACTATATATTAACACTTGGTCATTTAGTATTGTGTTCACTATTTATTTAATTCGTAAAGTTATGTGACGTCTTAATTAATCTATATTAATAGATTATTAGTTAACAGTTATCAAAAAACTTATTTAAGTTGTAATATCTATCAAAATCAATTAGATACAAGTAATTTCAATGAATTTTCTTTGTCAATTCAACCCAATTTAAATAAATGTTATCTATATCCTTAACTATTTGCTAATTAATTAGGTAAGACATATGTAATAACACCTAAATGATTAATACTGTATGCACTGTTTATTTAGTTCATAAATTACTATTTAATGTCTTAGTTATCCAATATTAGTCAATTATCAGTCAATAGCTGTCCAGACTCATATCAATTATAACAACTGTCAAGGTCAGTTGTATATAAATAACTTCAATAAAAATTTTTTTAATACAATTCAGCCTATTTTAATTAAGCAATGAATGTACACTACTGTTTGTTAGTTAATTAAATCACTGTGTATTAGTGCTCAATTATTTAGTATTGTGTTCACTATTTATGTAGTTTATTAAATTATTATTATTTGATAACTTAATAAACCAAAGTTGATTATTTGTCAGTCGATAACTATCCAAAGTTTTATTTAATTAATAGTATATTGGTAAAATCATTTATTGTATGACTTAAAAATTCGCGGTTTAACAGTATCGACCAATAACAGATTGCCAGCAGGCAGCAAGCAAGCTGCCAACCCACTTGAGCACGCGCGCACTGCGCAGAACATATGCGCCGTATAACTCCAACGCCATGTGTTAATTTTATGATAACATTAAACCACAGATTAATAGACAGATCGCCAAAGGTCTGGATGAAGGAGAGACCAGCATTTCTCACTGATTTCAGCGCCATATCGTAGTAGTGGTCAATGCAGTAACTATTAATACGTTCCCAAGATAAGAGCGTCTCATGCTCATGAACTCGTCCGGCGGCATGTACGAAATTTATCTTTTCGTAGCGTTCGCGTATTTCGGAAAGGACAGAATTTTATGATGTTATAAATAAATAAAATATTAACCTGACCTATTATAATTATTTTTTAATAAATGTTTCATTATTATTATCATCTAAGTCTAAGTCGTTTAATTAATTTTTAGTTTTTTAATAATTAATTTAATTTATTCTAATCATTTTAATATGTGAAAAATACTAGTACGTATACGTTTTATAATGAATTAATATATTTCGAGAGTCGAATTATATATTTTTAATAATATAAAAGTGTTCAAAAATTATATTTGACTTTTAATTTTAATTATTTTAGCAAAGAGTTCCGAAATCTCTTACACACATAATAGGGATTTTGTTCATCCATATAATTCGCAATTAAGTATATATGTTAATTATTAATTTTAATAAAATACAAAATTAAAATTAAAGGTCAAATATAATTTTTGAACATAAATATATTTAATTCGTTATAAAACGTATACCCGTGATAGTATTTTTCTCGTACAAAAATAACTAGAATAAATTAAATTACTCATAAAAAAATAAAAAAATAATTAAATAATTTATATTATATATGATAATAATAAAACATTTTATAAAAAAAACAGATTCAATAAATATAAGTATATATATAACATGTACTTATATTTATTGAATCTATTTTTTAATAAAATGTTTTATAAGCTTAGAAAACTTGACTTTGACGTAACTAGCAAATTTTATTTAATTATTTCACGACGGTTTTGACGTAATAAAATGTTTTATTATTATTATATAAAATATAAGTTTAAATTCTTTAATTAATTTTTAATCTTTTATGATTAATTTAATTTACTCTAATTATTTTTGTACGAGAAAAATACTATCATGGGTATACGTTTTATAATTAATTTAATATATTTGTGTTTAAAAATTATATTTGACCTTTAATTTTAATTTTTATTTTATTAAAATTAATAATTAACATATATACTTAATTGCGAATTATATGGATGAAAAAAATCCCCATTATGTGTGTAAGAGATTTCGGAACTCTTTGCTATAAAATAATTAAAATTAAAAGTCAAATATAATTTTTGAACACTTTTATATTATTAAGAATATATAATTCGGTTCCCGAAATATATTAATTCATTATAAAACGTATACGTGATATTATTTTTCTCATATAAAAATGACTAGAATAAATTAAATTAATTATTAAAAAACTAAAAAGTAATTAAACGACTTAGACTTAGATGATAATAATAATGAAACATTTTATTAAAAAAAGATTCAATAACTAGTAGGTCAGGTTATAATTTTTTATTTATTTATTTATAACATTATGAGCTATTAAGCTCATCATCTCGTTCGCTCTCTGTCTTGCTTTCATTCGGCAAGTCACAAACGATATATGATACTCGTATGTTCCTACTTCAACTCTCGAGAATCTGAAACAAACGAAACTCGTGTCCAATATACAGGGTGTCCGGTAACTAACAGACCAATGATTACAAATGGATTCTTTGGTCAATTTGGGAACGATTTTTCCTCAGCGAAAATGTCGAAAAAGATCATCATTTTTTACAACTTTCCAATCTTTGTCATTATGTATCTTTATAACTAAGCCTTAAATTAAAATTTTATTATAGTAAACTCTACCTGAAATTAACTGAAGAATGTAATTATGTTAGACTTTTAACTCCAAAACGTTTAGTTTTCAAAAAACCTATTTTTTTCAATCGCTTATATCTCGAAAATTATTGACTTCTCAACATTTTTGCTAAGGAAAAATCGTCTCCAAATTGGCCAGAGAATCCGCCCTTAATCATTGGTCCGTTAGTTACCGGACACCCTGTATATATTATATAAAAGTGTATAGCACGTCAGAAGCTTGTGAGCTTACAGCGATAAGTAAAAACAATTGCGTATCTATTTCATTGCGTTTATCTGTTTTAAACGCGCGCTTTAATTTTTCCAACGTTTTTGCCTGTTTATATTTTAAAGGTCCTCTCTTCTAAAAATCTTGTTTTAAAGATCCTCTCCGCGAGCAAAATTCGAAAACATAAATTATTTAATATTTTTACTTTATTATTTGTAAATCCTCGGTAATTTCAAAATTTTTCTATTTGAAAATTATTAATTTTCTATTGCCAATTAATTTTATCACAGACTTTACTCTTACTCCCATTGCACTTTCGTTTGCGGTTTTCAGTATACGATTTTTTATCGTAGTTACTGAAAATTATTATTGTGAATTATACTTGTGCAATGATATGAAGAATTTACAATTTCGTTGAAATTGTTGATTTTTCAAAAAAATTACGAGATTCGCGGAAATTGCGTGCTTTCTTGGCATTTTCCGTTCGCGGCAGGCGGTTTATTTTTGATTGTTGCAAGTGTTTTTTTTTTTTTTTTTTTATTAAAATAGATAATAATAATGTGAAATAAATCACGATATTTGACAGATGTGCATATATATAGAAATTGTAATAATAATAATATTATATCATAAAATTGTAAATTGTTTCAATTTTTTATAGACTGCGATAAAAGATTTTACATTTGGATAAGAAACTGCGGTAAGTAAAAATATAAAATTCTTGAAAACGTACCAAAAATATTTGATAACGTAAAAAGGTGAACTTTGAAAAATAAGGAACTTAAAAATTGCACTAATAAATGGGCTATATGTGAGCCGTGCGCGGATGTAAGGTGTGTTATATCGAAATTTAATTAATAGAATTGAGAATTAATCCCAATTTTAAGTCTTACAAATGTCCAAGCTAATTTTTTGTACCTCGTGTACATTTTTGAAAGTTATATCGAAAAATTAAATTTTAATATGCGTCTTACATCTCACATTTCGCATACGGCTCACATATAGCCTATTTATCTCTTATACTTTATTTCAACCCTTATAGAAATTTATTACTAGTAACGCCAATTTATCACTTATTTCGAGTAATTAATCACTTTTATTTCGAATACTTAAATTACTGTATATTATAGTATTTTAAATACTCGAAATAATAAGTGATTAATTGGCGTAGTGATAAATTTCTACAAGAGAATAAGAAGCCTTTAAATTCTTAATGTAAAAAATTTCAAGTAATTTTCTTTAATGAAATTTAATTAAAAAATTTAATTAAAAAATTTTTGAACACTGTGTTAAATCACATTTAAAATCGTGATTATTTCAATAAAAAAACATTTTTTGTGTAAAAAATATATTTTTTATATTTAATAAATTTTATATATTTATATATGCATATGTAAAATATTCTCTCTCTCTCTCTCTCTCTCTCTCTCACACACACACACACACACAACGGGGGCCAAATCTTTCAAATTGGTCTCATGATCAATTAGCCTGGATTCGCACCAGGGGCAAAGTCTGTTGGTAATGTCAAACAAATTTAGCCTAGACTTGCACCAGGGGCAAAGTCTTTTGGTCGAGTCTACGAAATTTAGCACGGACTCGAACCAGGGGCAAAGTCTTTTGGTTCAAGTCTACGAAATTTAGCACGGACTCGAACCAGGGGCAAAGTGTGTCGGTAAGGGGCAAAGTCTATCGCACGAAGATGGCGGTCTTTTCTTTAGGCAGGCCTTTGGCGATCTGTCTATTAATCTGTGATTAAACTAAGTTAACTTTAATAAATGGTATGATTTTTACATGAACTAAGTTAATATGACTATAGTTTCATTGTTTATGAGTCAAAGAAAAATGTTATTGTCACTAATTATCAATTTAAAATAACACGTTTTAAATGATTATAGCTATAAGTCACCAGGCCAATGATATGCCGCCAACAAATGTAGAGGCAATGTAGCCAACACACAATTGAACACGCGAGCGCATTAGTCTAGAGAGAAATATTTACTAATTTAATAGAACAAATTTAGCAATAATTAGAATGATTTCAACTATTCTCAGTCACTAAATAAAGACTTACAATTATAAAGAACACATGTAAAATGTTCACTTTACCGTAAAAATTTCAAGTCAGTTTATTAGAGGCCCCAAAGATGTTTGACAGGTTTGCCCCAAGTCGGACAAGGATAGCGATAATCTAAGATTACAACTGTCTTTTATAAATGATCTAATAGATTTTCACAGTCAGAATTTTCACACACGTTAACAAATGGTCATAGAAATATATTGAAAATATATTCCAACGTGTGGAAAATATATAACACTGCAAATATACACTTTTGCTCCAAGCCCACTGAAGCAAGAGAGACAGCAATAGTTACAAATGAGAAACCACTATTTATAGTCAAATTAATTAACTCCATCACTCCAAATTAACATAAACACTGATAAACATCAGTAAAAATTTAAAAATATTTTCCATCATATGGAAAGTGTCTGAGGTTCAAAATAAGCATCTCAAGTATATGTCCACAAGAGCAAAGGAGACAGCAATAGTCTCAGCACAAATTAATTAATTGTGAACGAAATAGTTTATAGATCTCACTAAGGTTTATGTATATTATAAAATACATAGAGACAAATTATCCAACAGTGATATATAACAGTTTAAACACACTTTTCATTCACAAAACCAAGTGACAAGTCTACCTGTCAAAGTTACTAGACAGGCAGAGCACGTGTAAATATTTAAAGTATTATTTTAAACAAAACCACTTGTTTGATCGATACACCTCCATTTGCCAATGTTCTAGGCAGTACAATTAATAGGCCAAATATGTTTTTTGCACTCAAAATGCACTTAAAACCACTTTTATACGTACTACTGTACGGAGCGTACTCAATGCACGTGCACCTAACCTAACCTTTTTTTTTAGCGACGGGAATGTGCTCAACACATACACCACCTTGGGGGAGAGGCTTCGTTATGTGGGGATGGGCGAGGACAGAAGGTCCTAACCCAACCCACTAAACCCGTCGTGTGGCGTCCTAACCATAAGGAGACTGCCTGGGAACCGCTAACGCATTACTTCCAGGCAATCTCCTGGAAAGCACTTTAAAGTGCACTGAGTTAATCTAGAAATTACCAACTATTTGAATGAGACCTGTGTCACCTGCAGTGCAGATCCATTCAGCCCACCTTGAAGGCAGCGTGCAATGACATGCAGATACCCCATCTACAATGCCTGCTGTTCTTCAATGTGGGGTTTCACAGCTAAGTTGAAACAAATGTTCACAGCAAAGAAAACTGACTAACATGCTTTAGAGAGCATGTCAGCCTCAACTAATCAGAGGTAGGTGAGAGGAGAGCAGCCTGGAGTCTCCTCTCATCCTCCTCCTTACCACACATAATTAAGTTGACGAATTCGCTGAAAGCAATCCACTTTTCCTCAGATACTACAATTTCCTTAATAACATTTATTAGATTAAGCGAATCGATCTCAACATTCAAAACGTTTACCAACCTGTCACGCTCGTAACTCCATTTTCTACAGAAAGCCAGCGTATGTTCCATCGTATCGTCAGCATTGGCACATTGCTGGCACCTAGGTGACCATCTTTTCCTCATACGGTGTAGATAGTGGCCGAAACATCCGTGGCCCGTAAAAATTTGTGTGAGACGAAAATTCACATTGCCAAAGCTTCTTTGGTACCATTGGGTCAACACCGGTCTAATAGCCATTCTAGTGATCTCTCCCGGAGCGTCCCGACGTCTAACGGAAATATCCCACTGGCGCATCATTATCACCTCCTCTTCTTCCTTAATCTCCATGGTGTAACGAGGATTCCAGTCCGGAGCATCCCTGAGCTCGAGCACGCGGAGGTAAACTCTTCTGCGGCACGTCGCAGTTAGAGGCCATGGAGGCATCCCAGCGATTAAGCATGCCGCATTATACGACACCGTTCTATAGGCCGATATAATACGAATTGCAGTTCTTCGTTTGTAGTGCGCGTAGCATGCGTGTTTCCTTATATGGCGCAACGGAGTATCTATCCGCCCATACCGGAGCAGCATACATAACAATGGACGTAATAACGTTGGCATAAAGCCGCCTCTTTTTTGATGAAGGTCCTCTAAGGTTAGGCATCAGTCTGGACAAGGATCGCAAAACCTTCGACGCTTTTTCCTCAACATAACTAAAGTGTGCGCCAAAAGACCATCTACTATCCACCATTACACCAAGATATTTCATGGTGGATTTAACTCTGATCACAGAATTACCACACGTAATAGTTGGCATGTTACGCGGTTCCCTATGGCAAAACAAGACAGCCTCTGTTTTAGCTTCAGCTACTTCAAGTTGGATAAGTCGTATGTGCCGAAGTATCCTGGCCAGCTGGATATCCACCTTTAGCACTGCCATAGTAATGGTATCAGCAGTGGAAACTATTAGGGTGTCATTTGCATAACATATAACCCGGCAACCAGGTTCCAACAGCAGGTGAAGAACATCATCAAATGCCAAGTTCCAGAGTAAGGGGCCCATAACAGAACCCTGCGGGACCCCGGAATCCACCTTCTTTTTGCGCAGCATACCGTCTCCATCGAGGTGAGTAATATACCTATCACTTAAATAACTATTTATTATGTTACGTAGGTAGCCAGGGATTCTGCGGTCATTCAGCGCCTTACGGATAACTCCCCAGGGGACCGAGTTAAAAGCATTCTTGATATCCAAGCTGACTGCTATCGATACTTTGCCCTCCTCTAGCGCCGACGATGTGAACTGCCTTAAATTCATGAGGGCATCAACAGTTGATTTATTACGTTTAAAACCATACTGGAATGGAGATAGGTCGTATGCTGGGTTTTCTGTAAGCCAGTATTGAATCCTATCAACAATGATTCTCTCAAAAGTTTTCCCCAACTCATCCAGGAGGCATATTGGTCTCGCCTTAACTGGAACGTCGGGACTCATGGCTCCTTTTGGGATCAATACCAAATTTGCTAGTTTCCATTTTGTTGGGAAAATACCTAGTTTTAGGCACCGTGTGTAACAGGCTGCTAAAATACGGATCAGCGACCAAGGAATGTTTTTAAGGGCCGTAGATTTAATTCCGTCAGGGCCCGGAGCGACATTACGGGCTAATCTTTTTTTCAAGTAACTATGTACTTCGCTTGGAGTTACGTCCCATTCCTCGCACCACACGACAGCCAGAGAAGGACAATCGAACCTGAACTTATTCGAGGGAAACAGATTTCCAAGGAGCCTTGACAATTCGGCACAAGAGATAGACATGGCCAAACTGTCACCAGATCTACGTAATCGATTAAGAACTAACTTATATGGCAATCCCCAGGGATCGGTATTTAGGGTGCCAATTAATTCTTCCCCACGCAGTATTCTTTGATTTGTTAATAGCCATACGTAGGTTTCTCTTGGACATTCTATATTTATCATAAGTAGCTCCTAATATGGGCGTCATTTTGTTTCCTCCTGGCTCGAGTAAGAGCACGCCTATCAGCAATAGTTGTTCTCCTAAGATCACTAATTTCGTCGGTCCACCAATAGCAACACCTCTTTTTGTTTTTCTTTGAGCGAGGTGTAGATGCATTACACGCATCAGCAACAGTTCGATTGATCCAGTCAATCATGGGATCCACAGAGTTATCTTCCAAGGTAGGTAATGAATTCAGGTTGCAATACCACTCAAGGCATTCCACAAAAAGCGGCTTGTCCATCCTCCTGAAGTTCCAGCTATTTAGCGGAAGGCTGGATGATGACCGGGTATTAGACTGATCAAGGTATGTGAAAGTAATGTACACATGGTCGGATAGAGTTTCCATGTCACTCCTGATCCGCCAATCATATATGTCTTTTAACATGTTGTGTGAAGACCATGTTAAATCTATAATTGAAGTACCCTGGGGCCGAATGCAGGTAGGTTGATCACCCACATTTACCAGCAATAGACCGTTTGACGACATCATAAGATCTATGAGTAGACCTCTTCTGTCAGTTGACTTTGATCCCCAGTGAAGAGACTTGGAATTAAAGTCTCCACACACCAATATCTTCTTATAACACAGTTGTTTAAACAAACCATCCAGTCTATCAATAAAAGCTTCAAAATCGTCTCTAGAGCTATTAGGCGATATACAGGGTGATTCAAAACAACCGTTTGTCCTTAAAATGCCGTATTCCTGACTCAATTCTAAGACGATTTTTCCTTTGCCAAAATTTTATCTGAAGCTTAGTTTTTGAAATATAAAAAGAAATAGTTAGCGAATTACAGCACGAGTACGGGCGGTAATCAGGAGCGGCGCAACACATTATCCGACGCGGGCGATTACGTGGGCGCTCGAAGTGATCAGCTGTTTGTTACACGCGGCGTTTTGTGTGTGTGTGTGCGTGTGTGTGTACGCGTATACACACACACACACTCTCTCTCTCTCTCTCTCTCACTGATTCTTACCTTGTAAAGATGTTTGATGTCCTTTGACGAATAATTGTTGCCTGACTGGATACAATCCGATATTGACACACTGTGACACACTGCATAATGAAATCATTTTTTTGTAATAAATTCTATTGACACTTTGACTCACGCACTTGATTAAAAATTATTGTAATAAATAACTGATTACAAATTACAACACATAATCACAATCTGAAAGAATTTTCTCTTAGAATTTGCCCTGAAAATTGTGGTAATCGTAGGATAATATTGTATGGAAAAAATTTTATTAGAATTCCTCTAATTAATATTTATCACATTCAAAATAATAATATCTATCACAATAAAATATGAAACATGTTTTATTAATTTTACTAAACCGTAAAGTAAAAATTAATGAAATATATTTTATATTTTATTGTGATAAATATTATTATTTTGAATGTGATAATTATTAATCAGAGAAATTCTAATAAAATTCTTTCCATACCATATTCTCTTACAATTACTATAACTTTTAGGGTAAATTCTAAGAGAAAATTCTACTCAGTGTTTTGATTAATTATTAAAAATTACTTGTAAAAACGCGCGGCGCACACAGCACACGTTACTCGATGCGGACGGCAATAGTTTACACGGCAAGGAGACGACAATCATAATCACAATCTAAGAGAATTGTCTCTTAGAATTTACCTAGAAAATTATGGTAATCGTAGGACATTATGATGTGGAAAGAATTTTATTAGAATTTCTCTACTATTTATCATATTAAAAATAATAATATGTATCACAAGAAAATATAAAATATGTTTGATTAATTTTACTATACAGTTTAGTAAAATTAATCACACATATTTCATATTTTATTGTGATAGATATTCTTTTTAATGTGATAAATATTAATCAGAGAAATTTTAATAAAATTCTTTCATACCGTATTGTCTCACAATTACCATAACTTTTAGGGTAAATTTTAAGAGAAAATTCTCTCAGTGTACCGATTAATTATTAAAAATTACTTGTAAAAAGGCACACGTTACTCGATGCGACGACAATTGTTTACACGGCAAGGACACGACAACAGACTGCGGCGACGGACGACGCGACGCGTCGCGACGCTTCGCGACACGTCTAGACGATAACAATCACGCGGCGTTGCCGAACATGTGATTGACGCGAGACATGTATTAAAACGTATAATAATTATGTTATTAAAAAAGGCATATTATAACGTATTATATTTTTACGTTATAATACCTTTTTTGATCAGACTTGATTCAACTTTTGTATTCTGATTAATGCAACTAGACAAAAAAATTTTCTTGAGAATCCATCAAAATTGTAGTAATGTATGGATCATATAAGATGGAATAAGACTTTGGATCGCTCTAAATAATACTTTTCGCATTGAAAATAGAGCATAACTATTGTAGCTTGAAAACGGTTTAATTTATAATGTCTCTAAAGTAACTAATAAATATCTTATAATCTTATGGTTAAATAATATTATTAATGTGAAATTATTATCAGGATTCTAAATTCTTCCATACCATATTCTCTACAATTACTATAACTTTAGGGTAATCTAGAGATTCTCAGTCGTCGACGTTGGAATACTATTACGGTAAAACGATTGGACTTTCACGAAACTTTCCAAACGTTCGGACGGCAATCTATTACGCGAAGGGTGACGCATATAATCAAATCGAGAATTTTTTCTTGATTTACCAAAGAAAATGCAGTATCGTTGTCATTAGTCTGGAAGTTTTATTAGGAGTCTCTAATTTATATTAAAATAAATTGTACACAAGAACATTAATAGTTTGATTAATTTACTTGACAGTTAGGTAATTACAACTATCAATTTTATGTGAAGTATTGCAAGTGAAATATTAATCGGAAATTACCGAGATTTATAATTAAACGAAGTTGATAATCACAATACCTTCTTTAGTTAAATTAAGAGAAATCTCAGGTACCGAATAATATTAAATATCTGAAAAAGGCACCGTAGTTCGATGGGCAGTACATTGTTAGCAAGCAAGGACGCGAACTAACTGCGAAACGGACGACGACGCTCGCGCCGTTACTCGACACGTCAGAGATACATCACGGGCTGCGAATGTGATTCGCGAGACATGTATTAAAACGATAAAATATGCTATAAAAAGCAATATTAAACGATAATTTTTACGTGTTTCAAATTTTTATGACTTAACGTATCCACGTGTTGCTCGAGATCTTTTTAACGACTGAGAAAAATAGTTACAAAGAACGTCAAGTAAAAAGTTGAGGTGCTCTTGAAAAGGCGGATGACTTTGGTGCCTGAAAAGAGGGATACTTGGGGCATAGAAAAGGCGAAATTTACTTGGATGCTCTGAACAGAGGATTATTTTAATAGGTGCTCAAATGAAATCATTTCAAGCTCAAGCGTTTTAATCACAATTGCATTCAGAGAAATCCCTGATATCAATACTCAAAAATTTTCAAGTACGTTGGAATTAATTGGGTCTGGGAAGGGTTCATTTTGATTCCTTAATTCCCTAAATATTATAAGAGGCTAAGGTCGGGATCTTGGCAAATGGCCCATTCTTAAAACGTGCCAATGTCTTAAAAAGTAATTTTTCATTCCAGACGTGCTGTGGCCACAACCGTTGTAAAAAACTTTGAACGTCGTTTCAAGGAGTGGCATGTCTTCCAGAATACGTTGGCCGAATCCCCGTATCAGAGTCCAAGTTATGCTTTTTAGGGGACAGTAAGGAATCCATATACAAAAGCCGAGAAGTCGAACGACTTATACAGAGCGATATTAATTTGGAAATGGAAAGTATGGAAAACGAATATTTTTCACATCTGCATTTTAATGGCTGCATAGATGTGTCTTGGTTAATAATCCGCTTGCCAAGTTCCGCTTTCACACAATAACCCTTTAGGCGCAGCAATCGCTCTTAACGACACTTATGAATCTGTTCGCAAAATATATTTACTCGCTTAAAAAGAAAGGGCAAAACGGGCGGATAATGTTAAGTCATTAAAAAAAATGTATTATAACGTAAAAAATTATAATACGTTATAATATGCCTTTTTTAATAACATAATTATTATACGTTTTAATACATGTCTCGCGTCAATCACATGTTCGTCAACGCCGCGTGATTGTTATCGTCTAGACGTGTCGCGAAGCGTCGCGACGCATCGCGTCGTCCGTCGCCGCAGTCTGTTGTCGTGTCTTGCCGTGTAAACAATTATCGTCCGCATCGAGTAACGTGTGCCTTTTTACAAGTAATTTTTAATAATTAATCGGTACACTGAGAGAATTTTCTCTTAAAATTTACCCTAAAAGTTATGGTAATTGTGAGACAATACGGTATGAAAAGAATTTTATTAAAATTTCTCTGATTAATATTTATCACATTAAAAAGAATATCTATCACAATAAAATATGAAATATGTGTGATTAATTTTACTAAACTGTATAGTAAAATTAATCAAACATATTTTATATTTTCTTGTGATACATATTATTATTTTTAATATGATAAATAGTAGAGAAATTCTAATAAAATTCTTTCCACATCATAATGTCCTACGATTACCATAATTTTCTAGGTAAATACTAAGAGAAAATTCTCTTAGATTGTGATTATGATTGTCGTCTCCTTGCCGTGTAAACTATTGCCGTCCGCATCGAGTAACGTGTGCTGTGCTGCGCCGCGCGTTTTTACAAGTAATTTTTAATAATTAATCAAAACACTGAGAGAATTTTCTCTTAGAATTTACCCTTAAAAGTTATAGTAATTGTAAGAGAATATGGTATGGAAAGAATTTTATTAGAATTTCTCTGATTAATAATTATCACATTCAAAATAATAATATTTATCACAATAAAATATAAAATATATTTCATTAATTTTACTTTACGGTTTAGTAAAATTAATAAAACATGTTTCATATTTTATTGTGATAGATATTATTATTTTGAATGTGATAAATATTAATTAGAGGAATTCTAATAAAATTTTTTCCATACAATATTATCCTACGATTACCACAATTTTCAGGGCAAATTCTAAGAGAAAATTCTCTCAGATTAGTGATTATGTGTTGTAATTTGTAATCAGTTATTTATTACAATAATTTTTAATCAAGTGCGTGAGTCAAAGTGTCAATAGAATTTATTACAAAAAAATGATTTCATTATGCAGTGTGTCACAGTGTGTCAATATCGGATTGTATCCAGTCAGGCAACAATTATTCGTCAAAGGACATCAAACATCTCTACAAGGTAAGAATCAGTGAGAGAGATAGAGAGAGAGAGTGTGTGTGTGTGTGTGTATACGCGTACACACACGCACACACACACACACACACACACACACAAAACGCCGCGTGTAACAAACAGCTGATCGCTTCGAGCGCCCACGTAATCGCCCGCGTCGGATAATGTGTTGCGCCGCTCCTGATTACCGCCCGTACTCGTGCTGTAATTCGCTAACTATTTCTTTTTATATTTCAAAAACTAAGCTTCGGATAAAATTTTGGCAAAGGAAAAATTGTCTTAGAATTGAGTCAGGAATACGACATTTTAAGGACAAACGGTTGTTTTGAATCACCCTGTATAGCAGGACACCAAGTAAAGTCGGAACACTCTAAAGCTATGATATTATCTGTACATATATATAATTTATATCTAAAATTACTATTTACAAGCATTATGGCAGCTAAACCATCTTTACTATAATGACAGTTCACAGGTATACTGGATCCACAAGGAGGCTCAGAGATTATACACAGGTTAATGTCAAGTTCAATCGACTGTTGCCGCAGGAGATCTAAAGCCTGCCACGACCTATTGAGGTTACACTGTAGCATCTTAATTACCATGTGTAGAGAATCGCACGGGTTGCCTCTGATCTACACGTCTAATGTTGTCATAGCCATTATTAACTAGACAGGCAAATGATCCGATACGATGGTTACAGTTCTTACCAATGTCCGAGCATATAACGCAGTGAGGAGAGACCGAACAATCCTTAGCTTTGCTGCGCACTGTCACCACACCTAAAGCATGAACCGAATCTATCTTCAGGAGCCGCACAATTCGTTCTCACATGTCCAAATCTTCAGCATTTAAAGCATTGGACTAGACGCTTTTTTAGTAATTCGACTCTCGCCGATGTCCAGCCAATGCGCAGCCGTCCAACTTCAGCAATAGCAATTGCTGCATTAAGGGGGCATTGTACCCACACAATTCCCATACCATCACGCATTTTTTTCACCTCACTAATTCCAAAAAACCATTGGAGGGAAGCGACTAATCTGGGCTAGCTGTTCCCTAATTTCCTCGGTGGAGGTAGAGGGAGCCAGGCCAGTTATCTTGAGTTCTCCTCGGGCGACAGGATTATCGACTTTGGCAACGTCTTGAAGAATTACCTCCAGTTGGTCCTTTAATTTGCTTGCGAGTTTGGCACCATTCTCACCGGGAACCTCAATCTTGTAGCCTCCATTGAAAGCACGACGAATTCTGGTTTCTTGTATGCCCAAACCTTCAAGGGAGACATTTTGCCTGGCTGCTCGAAGGATGTCAGCGTACGAGGCGTCTGTACCAGTTTTGCTAGTGAGGGTGACCACAGCAACCTTACGTCTACCTACCTTAGGTT
This sequence comes from Nylanderia fulva, assembly GCF_048542155.1. NCBI lineage: Eukaryota > Metazoa > Arthropoda > Insecta > Hymenoptera > Formicidae > Nylanderia > Nylanderia fulva. The sequence continues at coordinate 31,808 of NW_028190399.1, read as the reverse complement.
TACTCACTACAGGCCTGTTATCTCTGCCAGGCTGTCGACCACTCACCACCGTATCCAGTGAATTTCTGGAGTGCCGACGAGAAAAGGAAGACGAAGGAAGGGGGGGGGAAATCCTCCCCTTCTCTCGCCAAAGGCGCAATCCTTGGAGAGACAGGTTTATGTTTCATCACTTTAGGGGGAATAACCTGCCTGTTCTCAATGATCCTGATCCCCTTATCCTGTGAAGCTTTTAGGGGGGGACGAAAGCCTTGTTATCAGGCACCCTTGGCTCGTTGCTCATATTGCGAAACACCTTGGATACTATATAGGATGATCTATCCTTACTTGTAGATGGGGGCGGACTCCATGCCGACCCTGCAGATTTCGAAGCCCGCTCCGTAGTGCCGCGCTCATTTCTCAGCATACTCCTCTTAACATCAACAGAAGGAGATCGGGCCGAAGAAGACCCAGTATCGTCACGTTCAGCGATGTACACCCTAGGTTTAGTAACCCTATTTGATTTAGGCACCTCGTTACGGCCCTCCTCGAGTGAGCTTATTCGTCTCTGCATCTCAGCCATCGTACTATTGACACGCCTCAATTCAGCCTGCGTTTCCTCTTCTCGTTTTTGCATCTCCTTCATCTGATCTAGGAGCTCCTGATTCCTACGGCGCAGATGATTCACGTCACCCTGGGATTGCACCTTCCGGCTATATGCGCAGACAACATCCTCCAACTGCACCAGGTATCGCTTCCAACGGCCACTATACTTACCGGAAAGATTTTTGCTTTTAGATCGCAAAATCTCCGTTTGATTCAGCAGGGACAGACCATACTCAGCGACTTCTGCATTATTCATCGATACCAGATCTTCCGATTCCAATCCTGATATCAACATCAGATTCACATGTAAGAGCCGAATCAGATACGTCCAATTCAGGCTCGGCACTCCTTCTCTTCTCCAACATCGATTTAGTAGGCGGGGAATTCTTTTTCTTCCTTCTTATTATCTTTTTTGACGCATCAGATTGATCAAAGGAAAGGTCTGACACAGCAGCATCCATATTGTCCTCGTCGTCCGAGATCACCACAGGGCTAGACTCGATTGGTTCCTTATTGCCATCGCCAGCGACAATTCTTTTACTGCGTCTCCTACCTTTATTGTTGTTGTTTCTTTCTTTACGTAGTTTCCTACTTACCTCAGGGGGAGACGTATCATTATCATCTCCACATAAGCTAGTAACAGGATCAGTAGTCTCTTTATCAGCCTCTTCTTGCTCATCCGAGCTGCCTACAATTCTGAATTTGCGATTCCTGTTAGGCGCTATAATATCATCATTTTCAAGCGACTCGTTAGCCTTGCGCTTCGTTGTAGAGCTCCCAGCTTGTGTGAACTCCTTAACAAGCTCCACTGAGGGAGTATTAGATCCAATTCTAATCACTACAGGAGGGTCATTTACCGGATCATGGTGTACAGGCAACTCACATGGAGCGTCAGTATTTGCCTCTGTGACCTCCATTTGTTCGTGGACAACTCCATTCTTAGTTTTGATCATATCCGCGGTAGCCATATTGGCCTGCTCGCCCGACGGCAACGAACAGGTCAGCCCCTCAATTGATGACGACAGGGCGGAGCCGGGGACGACAACTCCGCCATGCCGATCACTGGAGGATCCGATAGCCTCCTGCGACGGTAAGTTTATATTCGTATCATTTGTACTTGCCATGTTATCATCAAAATGAATGGTTTTTCCAAGGGTGTCCTTCCCTTATAGTCAGAGTCCATAAGCTTGCCAAGTTGTCCTAAATGTAATCCGTCCAGCATGTCTATTTTATCATAATTAATTGAGGAGGAGATAGCATAGAATTCCTCACTCAATTTCTCAAACTCAACTTGTGTATCTTTTAATATATGACCTGCGTTAATTAATGCATCTTCTGTTTTGTCCAATTCAATCATCCTTTCGATATCCACGAGGTGCGATGCCATTGCTTCAACAGCAGAGAAATCTCCTATATTTGTTTCACCAGGACTAGTCGAGGCATTTATAAGTCTACGCGAACTGATTTCAATATCGTCCATATTTGGCGGTAAATTAATCCGTACAGTATTGTCAAAGTTGACATTCTTGAGAATGGATTCATATCTGGTTACCTTTCCCAGTAAATAAGATCGTGCACAAAACATCTTATAGCCCTGGCTGTAGACAATCCTAATACACGCCTCAATGTTGTTTAGCTCTTCATGTGACTCTATACGATTTCGTGTATAATTGCTACAAAGTTTATTAATTGAGTTTAAAGCACACCTAGTAATCATTGTAGGTGTGAGACGGGCTTTAAGTGTTCTAGTGATTATTTCATCGACCGTCTCCATTTTAACTTAGCCAATACATGTACATACGAGGTGTGTTCCAAAAGTATCGCGAATTTTGAATTTCCGCGGGTTACGTATATTCGATTTTCGATTTTTTTGTGGCGTTATGTTGGTACTCATGTTTCTCATTTATGCCGACAAGTACGGCCATTTTGAATGTTCAGTTAATTTTTGACAGCTGCTTTGCTTGCACGTGTTTTGGCTCGTCTTCGATTTTTGCCTATTCCAAAAAATGGATCAAAGAATCTGTATCAAATTTTGTGTGAAAAACAGAATTAAGTGCGCGGACGCATTCCGAATGTTGACTGTGGCATATGGTGAAGCTACCTTGGACCGAAGCAACGTTTATCGGTGGTACAAAATGTTTTCCGAGGGCCGAGAAGATGTGAACGACGAAGAGCGTGCCGGACGCCCGAGCACGTCAACAACAGACGAAAACATTGATGAAGTGAAGAAAATAGTATTGGTCAATCGTCGAATCACAGTTAGAGAAGTTGCTGAGGACCTAAACATATCGATTGGCTCGTGCCATTCGATTTTTACCAATAATTTGGGCATGACACGGGTCGCCGCGAAATTCGTACCAAAATTGCTTAATTTTTGGCCAAAAACAACACACTAATAATGCCGCAGCCACCGTATTCCCCAGATCTGGCCCCCTGTGACTTTTTCTTGTTCCCGAAACTGAAGAGGCCCATGAAAGGACGACGCTACGCTACGATTGAGGAGATAAAGACGGCATCGAAGGAGGAGCTGAACAAAATCACAAAAAATGATTTTTTGAAGTGCTTCGAGGATTGGAAAAAACGTTGGCACAAGTGTATAATATCTGGTGGGGATTACTTTGAAGGGGACAAAATAGATATTCATGAATAAAGAAATAATTTTTGAAAAAACACAAAATTCTCGATACTTTTTGAACACACCTCGTATAATAATATGTAGCGACTTATAAATAAATTCACCAGATCTTTGAAAAAGTAATGTTTATTCATTGAAAGTATAAAGCGAAAGAACAAAAAGAATTAATATATAACAAATAAATGAATGAATGTGTTGTTATGGAAATATTGATTTTTCTTAAAAACATTATGTATATTAATGAATTGAAGTTATTACAAATGTATAAAGATGTAAAAAGTGTAAAAGTGCAGTGAAAAGTGTAAGGTGTAATAAAAGTGTAGAGTGTAAATGAAAGGTGTGGATGATAAATGCTACAGTACTCCCCCCCAAGTGACGATATTCGTTGCGAAATGGACTTTCTTCTTCTTTGGTGGGTAGGTGCGTAAAGCTTTTCCAACAGTAGAAAAAGAAGAAGGATTTGAAGTAGCAGAAACAGGAGCTGAAGTAGCAGGAACAGGAGCTGAAGTAGCAGGAACAGGAGTTGAAATAGCAGGAACAGGAGCTGAAGATCTGGTAGAAAGTTCAGTAGAATCTGAAGTTCTAGGAATGAAGGCTGGCTTGAGACGTTCTGTCGAAATATTGACAACTCTTCCTGAAACATTAACTGCAAATAAATGATCAGAGATACGTTTCTCAATAGGAAAAGGGCCAGAATAAGGAGGTTGTAGTGACTTCCTAACAGTATCTTCTCGAATCCAAACATGAGTACAATCAAAAAGATTCTTGTGAACAAAAGTTGATCTTTTGCAATGATGACTTGTAGGAGATGATCTGATATTCCTCATATGAATCCTGTGTTTTTCAAGAAAGATTTCAGGATCTGCAGGAAAATCTTCTTCAATGAAAAATTCTCCAGGAATACGAAGAGTGGATCCATAAAGAAGTTCTGCTGGTGAAGCTTTTAAATCTTCTTTGAAACACGAACGTAATCCCAAAAGAACGGAAGGTAACGATTCTACCCAGTTGGTTGTTTCGTGGCACATAATCGCTGCTTTCAAAGACCTATGCCATCTTTCCAGAATTCCATTTGAAGCAGGATGATAAGCAGAAGTTCTAATCCTTTGGCATCCAATTAGGTTTGTTAAAGCTTTGAATAAAGCTGCTTCAAACTGAGGACCTTGATCTGTTGTAATGCTGATAGGAGAACCAAAACGTGCTACCCAATGTGAATAAAATGTTGTAGAAATAGTTTCAGCAGAAATCTCAGAAATAGGAACAGCTTCAGGCCATCTGGAAAAACGATCAATCATAGTAAAACAATAACGGTAATTTTGACAAATAGAAAGTGGTCCAACAATGTCTAAATGCACATGCTGAAAGCGTTGATCAGGAATTGCAATCTTAATTGGAGAATTCTTGGTGTGTCTTGAAATCTTCGCACGTTGACATGGGAGACAAGTTCGAGTCCATTCCTTCACATCTTTTTTAAAGAAGGCCAAATGAATTTCAGTAGTAATTGTTTAGATGTCAATCTGCCGCTGGGGTGAGCGAGTCCATGAACAACATCAAAAATTCTCTTGCGTAAGAGTTTAGGAACATATGGACGAATTAATTCCGAAGAGCAATCACAATAAATAGGTATGGTTGATCCTGAAAGAATAAGTTTTTTCAACAGAAGTGAAGAATTTGTAGAAAGTAAAACTTGAAGTTCTTCATCTTCTTTCTGATAATTAGCAAGTTCTTCTAAAGAAACTATAATAGGCATTGAAATAGATTCAATTCTTGACTGAGCATCAGCAACTGAATTCATTTTTCAAGAAATATAGGTAATATTTGTAGAGAATTGAGCAATAAAGTCCAATTGTCTGATCTGTCTTGGTGACGCTTTATCCAATTTCTGACGGAAAGCAAAAATCAAAGGTTTATGATCAGTTCTGATAATCAATTGTCTTCCTTCAACAAAATGCCTGAAATGTTTAATAGCCAAATAAATGCTAAGAAGTTCTCTATCATAAGTGCTATAATTTCTTTGAGCTTTGTCTAGTTTCTTTGAGAAAAATGCTATTGGTTTGATATCGTCGTCAATAGACTGTTCAAGTGATGCACCAACAGCAAAGTCAGAAGCATCACAAGTTAAAATAAGAGGAGCATGAGGAGCAGGATGAGAAAGGGTAGTAACTTGTAAAAGTTCTTCTTTACATGACTCGAAAGCTAATTCCGCTTCTTTAGTCCAAGAAATAATTCTTCTATCCCTCTTGCGACTGTCCTTTAAATATTCTGTTAACAGAGCTTGATGATTTGCAGCATCCTTGAGACAGCGACGATAATAATTGATAATTCCTAAGAATCTGCGTAATTCATGAAGTGTCTTAGGTTTAGGATAATCAATAATTGATTTCACTTTTTCGGATGTAGGTTTAACTCCTTGGTTAGAAACTAAGTAACCAAGAAAAGAAATCTCGCTTTGACCGAAAAGACATTTAGCGACATTGATTGTCATTCCAGCTTGTTGAAGACGATCAAAAATAATGCGTAAGTGAGCAATATGTTCTTTCTCATCTTTAGAAGCAATAAGAATGTCATCAAGATAACAAAAGGCAAAACTCAAATCATTAAGTAAAGAGTTCATGAGCCGTTGAAAAGTTTGGGCTGCGTTTCGTAAACCGAAAGGCATTACGACAAATTCAAAAAGCCCAAATGGAGTAGTGACAGCTGTTTTGTGAATATCTTCTTTAGCGACGGGTACTTGATAGTACGCTTTAACTAAGTCGATTTTAGAAAAGATATTCTTACCAAAAAGTGAAGAAGAAAAATCTTGAATATGAGGTAAGGGATAACGATCCGGGATAGTCACTGAATTAAGTGCACGATAATCACCACACAGTCTCCAAGAATTTTGTTCCTTTTTAGGTACCATATGTAGAGGGGCTGCCCAGGAGCTGCTTGAAGGCCTGCAAATTCCTTGCTCCATTATAGACTTGAATTCTTCCTTGGCACATTTAAGTTTCTCAGGAGTAAGTCTTCTGGGAGTCGAAAATTTAGGAGAACCTTCCGTAAAGATATGATGCTCAACACCATGCGTTTTTACCGAGGAAATTGGAGAAAAACGGGTGAGTCCTGGAAATTCGGTTAAAAATTTGTGGTACACAGAATCAGGAGATGTGGTAAAAATTGACAAATGTGCAATTTCTTGAATTTTTCCAGTATTCATAAGACCGGTAACATAATCAATCAATTTCTTGTTTTTAATGTCAATTAGGAGATTAAAATGACAAAGGAAATCGGCGCCTAAAATAGGACGTTGAATATCCGCGACACAAAATTTCCATTTGAATTCTCTCCTTAAACCGAGGTTCAAAATTAAAGTTTTTGAACCGTAAGTATTAATTTGAGTACCATTTGCGGCAAAAAGTTTTAAATTAGTATGCCACGGCTTCAATAAAACCTTTTTAGGTAACAACGATATATCAGCGCCCGTATCGACAAGAAAATTCAAATTTGAATGTCTGTCGAAAATAATGAGGCGATTGTTAGAAACACCGTCGTAAGCAGCCTCAGTCTTAAGCGGCGTTTTTAGTTTTCCTGTGAAGCCAAGAATGTTTTGGACATAGAACAAGGTAAAGTACATCGTTTAGCCTTATCACCAAACTTCTTATGGTAAAAACAAGTTGATGTATCTTTAATATCTTTATTTGATTTGTCTTTGTTACGCGATAACGATTTAAATCTTCTATTCTCTCTAGACCGGCTTTTGGAACGATCTCGACGACGAGAAACTTCAAGAGCTTCGATTCTTCGTAGCAAACCTGCGAAATCCGAAGATTTATTATTTGCATTATTGGAAACTTCCGCGACTTGCAAACCGCCGTCCCGATCAGCAATTTTATCGGCTAATTCCGCAAGTTTAACAAGAGGAACATCCTCTACTACGGCTAAAGTCGTTTGAATTCTATGTGGTAAGCGTTGAAGCCAAATCATTTGCAAAACACTATCTGCTAAAGATCCTCCAGACAAATGACGAATTTCTCGAAGTAATTCCGAAGGCTTTTTATCACTAAGTTCAATTCCAGCTAATATTTGTCTCAAACGTTTTTCCTCTGAATCCGTAAAGCGATTTATTAATATTTTCTTTAAATAATTATATTTATCTGTTTCAGGTGGATTTTCAATGACTTCAGATATGTTTACTAAGGCTTGTTCATCAAGATGACGAATGACAGAACTATATTTAATATCATCTGATCGAATTCGATAAACCGTAAACTCACTTTCAATAGAAGCAAACCAGAGTTTAGGTTGTTTATGCCAGAAAGTCGGTAGTTTTAATAAACGAAACTCATTTGAGTGAATTTGTAACATAGGATCACTCACCTGATGTCCAGTTTGAGAAGGTAAAATATTAATATTATCTGATCCAACCTGATTTGATCCGCTCGCCAAATCCATATCAATCTGTGTATCCGAACAGGGTCTAACTGGTGATCTATCGATTGGCATTTTCCTCTTGTTCCAGGAATCCGATAAAATGATTTGAGAATTTCCGTGAAGGACTAATCCGCCTCTGATGTTTCAAAGATCCGGAGAATGAATCTCTTAAAATCAGAATATCCAGCAATTCTTCCAAGCGATGATAATATTTCGCAGACTTCAAATACGACGATCACTTGGCACTTATTCCGCATCAGCCTTTAAAATGCGTCGGCTTTAATATCACGTCGGGGTCACCAAAAATGTAGCGACTTATAAATAAATTCACCAGATCTTTAAAAAAAAAATGTTTTTTATTGAAAGTATAAAGCGAAAGAACAAAATAAATGAATGAATGTGTTGTTATGGAAATATTGATTTTTCTTAAAAACATTATGTATATTAATGAATTGAAGTTATTACAAATGTATAAAGATGTAAAAAGTGTAAAAGTGCAGTGAAAAGTGTAATAAAAGTGTAGAGTGTAAATGAAAGGTGTGGATGATGAATGCTACATATTTGTGCTACATTAATTTCATTTATTTGTTAAATATTAATTCTTTTTGTTCTTTCGCTTTATACTTTCAATAAAAAACATTTTTTTTTTAAAGATCTGGTGAATTTATTTATAAGTCGCTACATTTTTGGTGACCCCGACGTGATATTAAAGCCGACGCATTTTAAAGGCTGATGCGGAATAAGTGCCAAGTGATCGTCGTATTTGAAGTCTGCGAAATATTATCATCGCTTGGAAGAATTGCTGGATATTCTGATTTTAAGAGATTCATTCTCCGGATCTTTGAAACATCAGAGGCGGATTAGTCCTTCACGGAAATTCTCAAATCATTTTATCGGATTCCTGGAACAAGAGGAAAATGCCAATCGATAGATCACCAGTTAGACCCTGTTCGGATACACAGATTGATATGGATTTGGCGAGCGGATCAAATCAGGTTGGATCAGATAATATTAATATTTTACCTTCTCAAACTGGACATCAGGTGAGTGATCCTATGTTACAAATTCACTCAAATGAGTTTCGTTTATTAAAACTACCGACTTTCTGGCATAAACAACCTAAACTCTGGTTTGCTTCTATTGAAAGTGAGTTTACGGTTTATCGAATTCGATCAGATGATATTAAATATAGTTCTGTCATTCGTCATCTTGATGAACAAGCCTTAGTAAACATATCTGAAGTCATTGAAAATCCACCTGAAACAGATAAATATAATTATTTAAAGAAAATATTAATAAATCGCTTTACGGATTCAGAGGAAAAACGTTTGAGACAAATATTAGCTGGAATTGAACTTAGTGATAAAAAGCCTTCGGAATTACTTCGAGAAATTCGTCATTTGTCTGGAGGATCTTTAGCAGATAGTGTTTTGCAAATGATTTGGCTTCAACGCTTACCACATAGAATTCAAACGACTTTAGCCGTAGTAGAGGATGTTCCTCTTGTTAAACTTGCGGAATTAGCCGATAAAATTGCTGATCGGGACGGCGGTTTGCAAGTCGCGGAAGTTTCCAATAATGCAAATAATAAATCTTCGGATTTCGCAGGTTTGCTACGAAGAATCGAAGCTCTTGAAGTTTCTCGTCGTCGAGATCGTTCCAAAAGCCGGTCTAGAGAGAATAGAAGATTTAAATCGTTATCGCGTAACAAAGACAAATCAAATAAAGATATTAAAGATACATCAACTTGTTTTTACCATAAGAAGTTTGGTGATAAGGCTAAACGATGTACTTTACCTTGTTCTATGTCCAAAACATTCTTGGCTTCACAGGAAAACTAAAAACGCCGCTTAAGACTGAGGCTGCTTACGACGGTGTTTCTAACAATCGCCTCATTATTTTCGACAGACATTCAAATTTGAATTTTCTTGTCGATACGGGCGCTGATATATCGTTGTTACCTAAAAAGGTTTTATTGAAGCCGTGGCATACTAATTTAAAACTTTTTGCCGCAAATGGTACTCAAATTAATACTTACGGTTCAAAAACTTTAATTTTGAACCTCGGTTTAAGGAGAGAATTCAAATGGAAATTTTGTGTCGCGGATATTCAACGTCCTATTTTAGGCGCCGATTTCCTTTGTCATTTTAATCTCCTAATTGACATTAAAAACAAGAAATTGATTGATAATGTTACCGGTCTTATGAATACTGGAAAAATTCAAGAAGTTGCACATTTGTCAATTTTTACCACATCTCCTGATTCTGTGTACCACAAATTTTTAACCGAATTTCCAGGACTCACCCGTTTTTCTCCAATTTCCTCGGTAAAAACGCATGGTGTTGAGCATCATATCGTTACGGAAGGTTCTCCTAAATTTTCGACTCCCAGAAGACTTACTCCTGAGAAACTTAAATGTGCCAAGGAAGAATTCAAGTCTATGATGGAGCAAGGAATTTGCAGGCCTTCAAGCAGCTCCTGGGCAGCCCCTCTACATATGGTACCTAAAAAGGAACAAAATTCTTGGAGACTGTGTGGTGATTATCGTGCACTTAATTCAGTGACTATCCCGGATCGTTATCCCTTACCTCATATTCAAGATTTTTCTTCTTCACTTTTTGGTAAGAATATCTTTTCTAAAATCGACTTAGTTAAAGCGTACTATCAAGTACCCGTCGCTAAAGAAGATATTCACAAAACAGCTGTCACTACTCCATTTGGGCTTTTTGAATTTGTCGTAATGCCTTTCGGTTTACGAAACGCAGCCCAAACTTTTCAACGGCTCATGAACTCTTTACTTAATGATTTGAGTTTTGCCTTTTGTTATCTTGATGACATTCTTATTGCTTCTAAAGATGAGAAAGAACATATTGCTCACTTACGCATTATTTTTGATCGTCTTCAACAAGCTGGAATGACAATCAATGTCGCTAAATGTCTTTTCGGTCAAAGCGAGATTTCTTTTCTTGGTTACTTAGTTTCTAACCAAGGAGTTAAACCTACATCCGAAAAAGTGAAATCAATTATTGATTATCCTAAACCTAAGACACTTCATGAATTACGCAGATTCTTAGGAATTATCAATTATTATCGTCGCTGTCTCAAGGATGCTGCAAATCATCAAGCTCTGTTAACAGAATATTTAAAGGACAGTCGCAAGAGGGATAGAAGAATTATTTCTTGGACTAAAGAAGCGGAATTAGCTTTCGAGTCATGTAAAGAAGAACTTTTACAAGTTACTACCCTTTCTCATCCTGCTCCTCATGCTCCTCTTATTTTAACTTGTGATGCTTCTGACTTTGCTGTTGGTGCATCACTTGAACAGTCTATTGACGACGATATCAAACCAATAGCATTTTTCTCAAAGAAACTAGACAAAGCTCAAAGAAATTATAGCACTTATGATAGAGAACTTCTTAGCATTTATTTGGCTATTAAACATTTCAGGCATTTTGTTGAAGGAAGACAATTGATTATCAGAACTGATCATAAACCTTTGATTTTTGCTTTCCGTCAGAAATTGGATAAAGCGTCACCAAGACAGATCAGACAATTGGACTTTATTGCTCAATTCTCTACAAATATTACCTATATTTCTTGAAAAATGAATTCAGTTGCTGATGCTCAGTCAAGAATTGAATCTATTTCAATGCCTATTATAGTTTCTTTAGAAGAACTTGCTAATTATCAGAAAGAAGATGAAGAACTTCAAGTTTTACTTTCTTCAAATTCTTCACTTCTGTTGAAGAAACTTATTCTTTCAGGATCAACCATACCTATTTATTGTGATTGCTCTTCGGAATTAATTCGTCCATATGTTCCTAAACTCTTACGCAAGAGAATTTTTGATGTTGTTCATGGACTCGCTCACCCCAGCGGCAGATTGACATCTAAACAATTACTACTGAAATTCATTTGGCCTTCTTTAAAAAAAGATGTGAAGGAATGGACTCGAACTTGTCTTCCATGTCAACGTGCGAAGATTTCAAGACACACCAAGAATTCTCCAATTAAGATTGCAATTCCTGATCAACGCTTTCAGCATGTGCATTTAGACATTGTTGGACCACTTCCTATTTGTCAAAATTACCGTTATTGTCTTACTATGATTGATCGTTTTTCCAGATGGCCTGAAGCTGTTCCTATTTCTGAGATTTCTGCTGAAACTATTTCTACAACATTTTATTCACATTGGGTAGCACGTTTTGGTTCTCCTATCAGCATTACAACAGATCAAGGTCCTCAGTTTGAAGCAGCTTTATTCAAAGCTTTAACAAACCTAATTGGATGCCAAAGGATTAGAACTTCTGCTTATCATCCTGCTTCAAATGGAATTCTGGAAAGATGGCATAGGACTTTGAAAGCAGCGATTATGTGCCACGAAACAACCAACTGGGTAGAATCTTTACCTTCAGTTCTTTTGGGATTACGTTCGTGTTTCAAAAAAGATTTAAAAGCTTCACCTGCAGAACTTCTTTATGGATCCACTCTTCGTATTCCTGGAGAATTTTTCATTGAAGAAGATTTTCCTGCAGATCCTGAAATCTTTCTTGAAAAACACAGGATTCATATGAGGAATATCAGATCATCTCCTACAAGTCATCATTGCAAAAGATCACCTTTTGTTCACAAGAATCTTTTTGATTGTACTCATGTTTGGATTCGAGAAGATACTGTTAGGAAGTCACTACAACCTCCTTATTCTGGCCCTTTTTCCTATTGAGAAATGTATCTCTGATCATTTATTTGCAGTTAATGTTTCAGGAAGAGTTGTCAATATTTCGACAGAACGTCTCAAGCCAGCCTTCATTCCTAGAACTTCAGATTCTACTGAACTTTCTACCAGATCTTCAGCTCCTGTTCCTGCTATTTCAACTCCTGTTCCTGCTATTTCAACTCCTGTTCCTGCTACTTCAGCTCCTGTTCCTGCTACTTCAGCTCCTGTTTCTGCTACTTCAAATCCTTCTTCTTCTTCTACTGTTGGAAAGCTTTACGCACCTACCCACCAAAGAAGAAGAAAGTCCATTTCGCAACGAATATCGTCACTTGGGGGGGAGTACTGTAGCATTCATCATCCACACCTTTCATTTACACTCTACACTTTTATTACACCTTACACTTTTCACTGCACTTTTACACTTTTTACATCTTTATACATTTGTAATAACTTCAATTCATTAATATACATAATGTTTTTAAGAAAAATCAATATTTCCATAACAACACATTCATTCATTTATTTGTTACATATTAATTCTTTTTGTTCTTTCGCTTTATACTTTCAATAAAAAACATTTTTTTTAAAGATCTGGTGAATTTATTTATAAGTCGCTACAAATATATCAGTTCAGTGACATCTATTATTAAAAGCCGCAAGGATTCCCTAAATGTTAAATTACTAACACCTGGGATCCACGCATTAAAATTAACTTAGGTTTAGTTACAATATATAATAACATAAGTCATTGACAGGTGCATTACATTGTAGCCATCTTCCATACCTCAAAAACAATTGAGGAGGAGAAGCCTCAAAATTATTAATATACACCTGTAATACACTCGGTTATTGCGTCTGTTCAATTACTCAATCGCATATGAGTTGACAAAACGCATAATACTACAGTAGAATATATTCTACACATGCATTATAAGCACCTCATATATATGTATATTAATTGTAAATAAATGTTTAAACTGTTTGTAATTACGCAATAATTAATGTAATACTATAGAAAATTACTATTAACGCTATAAATATGCATGCAATTAAGCTATGGTAACTCTTTAACTGTTAAATTTACTGATTTAATATTAGAAACGCCCTTATGATGCATTAAATAAGAGAAAACCAGAGATTGGTCAATTTAACAATTCCCCTAGATCTAGTAACTTATATAATCTCGTTTAGGAACACAGAGTTACCCATCTATATCTTATTCAATGACTGTTCATTGCATTTGCTACAAGGCTCAGCCAGACATCGATAGATGGCGCGTCAATGCTCTTTTGGTAACTTTAGTCAGAGAGAAAGATGAGAGCGGCCAGGCCGGCGTTTTGGCTGTTACCGTTTTTACGGGACTGCTTGAAGCGCCCCCTCGCACCCGTTTTCAATATCGGAACTAACTGCACACCCATTTTCTGGCAGGGTCGATAAAGTTTGTATTTGGTGCGAGTCCGTGCTACGCCCATAATTTTCGTGTTGAGAAACTTGGTGCTAGAATCCATTTCAAGTTCAAACCCTGCTGTTTTAATTTTTTTAATTTCGTTTTTTTTTCAAAGTTTTTCAAAGTGTATTCACAAAAGTTATTATGTATTAGAACAATCAATTAATAAATTATTATTTGATAATTATTAAAATTATACGCACATTTTTTAACAATTTTGCTTATGTAACTAAAACTTTATAAGTTTGTAATCAATTTAATATTTTTTAGTTTTCATAAAAAAATTGTAATCTTTCCTAATTATAAAATTGTTGAAAAATATGAAATCATTTTAATAATTATAAATTAATAATTTATTACTTTATTGTCTTACACATAATAAAGTATTTGAATACACCTTTAAAAAAAAATAGAAAAAAAATAGAAAAAGCAGGTTTTGAACTTGAAAGATCCAGAATTCTAACTCGTCGTCTCACCCACTCGACTACGCATATTACCTAACGTTCCTTTCTATCAGTACAGTACATTAGGGAGGCCCACAGAAACTTCAACAATTAAATCTATTAATTATATATATATATATATATATATATATATATATATATATATATAATACAGGGTGTTTCATTTTAATTTCCCCAGGCAAATATTCGGAAAATAATAAAAATCGAAAAAATGTTTGAGACAAAAGTTGTATGATTTCTAGGGGGACATAAGATGGTGTTATTAATTTGACCTTGAAAAGTTACATGAAAGTTACGTGAAGATCATTTTGAATTTCTTAAATGGAATACCCTATATATTTTTGCATATTCCTGTAGCTTATGTTGAAAGCTTCCAAAACACTATAAATAAATATTTTTTCATCAAGTACTTTTCGAGTTATAAGGTTTGAAGTTGACAATTTTTTTACATAAAATGTAAAATATCTTGTAAAACATTTAGTTTTCGCTAATCTTACCTTAACACTTTTATGCACAAAATAATGAGACCAAATAATTATTTTAAAAAAGTATGTAATATGCAACAATGCAACTGCATACTTATTTACTTTAAAAGCAACTATTTGTTTTGTTTATACCAATTAATTGATCTCATTATTTTGTGCATAAAAGTATCAAGGTAAGATTATCGAAAACTAAATGTTTTTACAAGATATTTTACATTTTATGTTAAAAATTGTTAATTTCAAACCTTTATAATTCAAAAAGTACTTGATGAAAAAATATTTATTTATAGTGTTTTCGAAAAGCTTTTAACATAAGGCTACAAGAATCAAGAATATGCAAAAATATATAGGGTATTCCATTTAAGTAATTCAAAATGATCTTCACGTAACTTTCATGTAACTTTTGAAGGTCAAAACTAATAGCACCATCGTATGTCCCCCTAGAAACCGTACAACTTTGGTCTCAAACATTTTTTTCGATTTTTTTTATTATTTTCCGTAATATTTGCCTGGAGAAATTAAAATGAAACACCCTGTATATATATTAATATATATAATTAACACGAGTTATTGTATCTTGTATTAGTGGAAGAGATGTTGTAATAATTAATAATTAAAAGTTAAGCAATATTTAGGAAGACCGAGATTGTTTCCTTGTGAAATTACACACAATAAATTTTTGTCCTCCTTTACATTGTTAGAAAATGTTTGAAGCGCTATCATTTCCCCACCACCTTGCGGTAGATAGCATGGTGCGCTTTTTTTATAGTGGTTTCCCCCAATAGGCCTAATCCACTATTTTTATGTAATGCATGAAGCAAAAGTTGTTGCATAAGCTGTAATTTATGAACAATTGATTTTATTAATAAATATATTAAAACTGTAAATATTAATATAACTGTTTATATACTTAACACAACTGTTATATACTTAGCATTTACTTAATAATGTTATTTTATTATAATTATGTAATGAAATGTTTTTTTTTACGTAGGACACATTCAAGAAATATAAATTTTTCTTACTATAAAAATGATAACTACATAACTTCTTTTAATAAATACATTTTTATTAATTAATATGACTATATAATTCATTGGCATATGAATAAACATGCAAAAGATCGCAAATAGTTGAAACAATTGCATAAGAGATTGAGCACAATAAAATAGAAATGGATAAAAAAATTTATCTATTCTGCGTTACTAAATTGCATTTCATGTTTGATATTGAACTATTCCTTATTTCCCGTTCTTATTTTCTGTTTTTTATACTCTTTTCCTTATTCTTTTTATTATGCGCAGATCTCAAATGTCAGACTATTAAGTCTTATCTAATCTACATTAAATCTACACTAATAATCTACACTAATAATCTACACTGCATGCTGTAAGATTTCCTTTAAATAATTATATTATTCATATGCTTTTGGTGTGTCTCTTTTCCCAACATGCGTGTGTATTGAGAACATCTTTTTTGTTATATAGTCTTCATCTGTTTATTCTTATTTTTGGTTGAATACATTTTATTATTTATATCGCTCATTTGTTGCAGCAATGACAACTCAAATATAAAAAATATTGTAGTTATGAGCACAGGGAAAAAGGTTGCTACATGTACTATTATTATATTAAATCGTCTCCTGAAAAAATCACAATTTTGGAGTTATATATTATTGTTGTAGCAAATGTATATGTATTTTATTAATTTTTCCTTATTCTCTCTAGAATATCATATGCCAATGATCATATTTTTATTGTTAAATGTTCTTTAAATCTCATTACTATCATTACTTGTATCACATTATTGCTAATAATAAAAATGCTCATGATTTTATAAATTTCTTAGCATGATCGCATATTAAATCTTTTTATTTATATCCGTGATAGAACCTGGCAGTGTGTGATTTAGGCTAATGTTTCAAACTGTTATTGCGATCTTCTACGAAATTAAAAAATTCCTACTTATTTTTATCATTCAAAAATAATGTTTATTAAAAAGTTAAATTATTTGCAAATATTTAATATTGTATGCATTTGAGCGTTGCAATGCAATATCATGATACAGTAAACATAACCAAAGAAAGGATTAATGTGTCTACGTACGTATGTATTTCTTTGATTTGTCTTATTTTTTTTACCTTTTAGTTTACCTTTTAGTTTTTACCTTTTTTACCTTTTCCTATTATTTTTTCATCTTCTTTCTCTTTTTTCTTCTTTCTTTAAATTCTGTTGCTTTCATTTTCTTTTTTAGGCTATGGTAGGAGAACTAAACGTAAGCGCTTACGCTTACGTTTGTACTTATTATATATATATATATATTATATTATATTCCTTTCTTAAATTTTTCCATTGAATAATTTTATACGCAATTGTTTTTATTTGTTCGAACAAATTTTTTAACTTTCTGAGAGGTGCACCAGTTTTTTTTCCAGCACGATTATTGTATCTCGTGCGAGAGTATATTTTTTACAAGAATCATTATATCTTAATGTTTGCACTCGATGATTATAACACACATCATTAATATCAAACATGTAGCATGCATTTTATTTGTTTCTTCTATACACTCTCCGCAACAATTTTATCCAGAATTTGTGGTAGATGCCCATAATGCTGCCATGTTTTATTAAAATACAAAAACGGTTCCTTAGTTTAAAAAATTTTTTTGGGCGTACAAATTTTTGTAATTTGGGGTCGGAGGTTCATCATCTTTGGGATTTTCCAAAAATTGTTTTATTTTCATTTGCTGTTCTTGTCCTTGGCTTTTTCATAACATCGCGGCATTTTTACAATTTTTTTTAAAAACTTCGCTCCCCAATCCGCGAAAATGTTTTGTTTGCATCGAATCTATGTTGTTCATCATTTTCGAATTTTTTAATAAAAATATTTTTCGATATATTGCACCTTCCCCCAAGAACTTATTTTTTTTCATAAACCCATTTCAAAGGTTGTACTGCTGATTTCCATAACTTTTCAACCCTTTGAATTTCCGGGTTCTTTAATAGAGTTCGTTTCTGGGCTTTACTTTCCTTTGTCACTCTTTTGAAAATTCCGTGGAAAGTTGTCCCTGAGGGAAATCGATCATTTTGCGTCGGTTAGATTAAATCCCCCGGTTTAAAAATTTGGGGAAAAAAAATTTTCCCACGGGTCTTTTGCATAATCCGTTCAAATTTCAAATTCTTCTTTTTACTTGGTGCTTTTAATTGCAAGAATTTTTATAGTTTAAAAAACCCTTGAAAAAAGGTATTTTGTTATTTTTTTTTTGGGGAAATTTTTCCATTTTTAAAACTTTTACCAAAATTTTAAAAAATCTCAAAATCTGGGTTTTTAGGGGGGTAAGGGTCGTTTTCCGCCCAAATTTAAATTTTTTAAAATGTTAATTGCAAGCATCGATAAATCATTAGGGTTTTTGCAAAATCGGTGTAGCTTATGTTTTTTATTTAATTCCCCGCTGGCCCGCTTTTTTTTCGCGGGCAAAATTGCTGAATAATTGGGGAAGCCTTTCACTTCTACTTTGAAACATTTGGACGAATTGGCTTTGTTATGTGTGACAATAATTAAAACCCTTTTGGGAATTTTCGATGGACCATGTCGTTTTAAATCGGGTGGAACAAATTTAATTTTTGCAATAGATTTTTTTGGCCCAGAAATTCCCAATTTTTAAAACCCGATCGGGAAAATCAAAGGAACGTAAAAATTTTTTTTTTTTTTATTGAAAAATTTCTTGTGTATCAAACCATTGGCATAAGCACTTTTATTGCATGTGCCTTTATCAATTCAATTTTCACACACACCTTTTCATTAATTTTCTAAAAATTTTTTTAAAAAAAAATTTTTATTGCCCAAACATTTTCCGGGAAAAAAAAATACAAGGGTTCGCCATGGGGGCCTGCATTTTAAACTATCTAAAAAAACACAAACACACTTACCTCTCATTTTTTACCTAGAGGTCCGGGGTTACAAAAACCTTTTTTTTTTTAAGAAACCCAACAAAAACATTAAACCCCAAAACACACCCCCCATTGGAATTTTTTTTTTTTTTTCTTTTAATTTTTTTAAATTAAAAATTTTCAAAACCGGGTTTTTTGTATTTCTTCTAACCACTTTGTATTGTTGTGCCAGGAAAAAATTAACCCCCTTTCTTGCGACAAAGCAGAGGGTGAAAAAAATAAAATTCCTCGATAAATTTTTTTTTTTTAATTTTGCATTTGGGGTTGTAACTGTAAATTTTTTCTGCTTTTGCCACAGGTGAATTTTAGTTCTTTTCAAACTTTTTTACCCCTTTTTTTTTTTTTTTTTTCCCTTTTTTTTAGGATCCTTTAACGTAGCCCTATTTTTAAAATTTTTATTTTTTTCAACCCAGCATTTTTTACTTTTAAATTATTAAATTTTAATAGTATTCTTTTTTGTTTTTTTTTTTTTTTTTTTT
>NW_028190399.1:0-11110 GCF_048542155.1 Nylanderia fulva | reverse complement strand
AATTATAAAAAACGTTCGAGCTCTACTTGCCCTTCAGTGAAAAAAAAAATGGGTTTTAATAAAACGTAATAAAAAAAAAATTTTAAAATTCAAAAAAAAATCCGCAAACATATCATATAAGTTATTATTTGGGGCATATTTAAAAAAAAAAAAATATATTCCCAATGAATGAGATTTTTAAAAAAGTTCAACAAAGTAAAAACCCCAAAATTAAACAGAATTTCGCCCCGGTTATCATAAAATATTTAAATTTTTTAATAAAAATTGGAGGGGCCCCCCTTAAAACTCCAAAAAAAACCCCATTTTCGTTATTTCCCAAAGGGTCCCCGATCTGGCAATGATTATGCACCCTTTCCCCAAATTTTTTTGAATTTTTTAAGAATTTTTAAAGAATTTATTCAATGAAAAAGGGTTCCACTAATGTGATGTAAAAAAAAGTTTAAAAAAAATTATAAATTTTAAAAATAAACTAAAATATTGCCCCTTTTAGTTTACAAATTTCCAAATTTAATTGAGATGACGATGCTTCAATTTTTTTTGGGTTTTTTGTTGTACTTGATGTTGTTATTTTTTAAAAAAGCAAATAAATAGGTGTCAGATTCACAAAAAAAACATTTAATAATTTAAAAATTCGATATTTTTTCTGAATGTCGAAATACGCGTTTTAAGAAATTGGGGTCTGTTTTTTTTAAACCCCATCCCTTGTTTTTTGATGGTATTTTTCCCCGAAAAAATTTTTGTAGGGTTTCCCCCTTTTTCCCGACGCCGGGTCGGCCCCCCGGTTCCATTTTTCGGGGGGGAAGGGGGAGATCGACTCGCTTATCCATTAACAATGCTTTGGTTTATTCAAAAAGAAACAAGGTAACAAAATGATTGTGGCAAATAAAGCCTAAATAGAGAAACTTATTGACTACTCGGTTATAAACGAAATGTTTGTTGGCATAAAGCCCTAAATAGAGAAACTTTATGACTACTCGGTATAAACAAATAAGGAGGCGTATAGCCTGTAGCGGTTGTCCGGAAAAGATTTACAACTTACCCGGTATAACTTAGAGATACGGTGTACGGAGGCGTATAGCCTATAGCAGAAAGAAACCGGAAACCGGGAAACCCGGCGTTAATGACGAGAAACCCCGTCACCCGGTGTATAGCAGGAAGAGACCGGAAACCGGGAAACCCGGCGTAACAACGAGAAAACCCGTTGCCGGCGTGTAGCAGGAAGAGACCGGAAACCGAGAAACCCGTTGCCCGGCGTGTAGCAGGAAGAACCGGAAACCGGGAAACCCGGTCGTAATGACGAGAAACCCGTCACCCGGCGTGTAGCAGGAAGAGACCGGAAACCGGGAAACCGGCGTAACAACGAGAAACCCGTTGCCCGGCGTGTAGCAGGAAGAGACCGGAAACCGGGAAACCCGGCGTAACAACGAGAAACCCGTTGCCCGGCGTGTAGCAGGAAGAGACCGGAAACCGGGAAACCCGGCGTAACAACGAGAAACCCGTTGCCCGATACTAAAGGTAGGAGGCCAGAAACCGGGAAACCCGGCGTAACAAACGAGAAGCCCGTTGCCTGGCTAGGAGGTCCGGAACAGGACTGGTGCCGGCTCATCCGTCGAGCCGGCTTATATACCCTGCCGGCGGTTCCCCCACTCTACCTCGAGGCTGTGGTGGGGGTAACGCCGGCGTCGTAGTGGGGCGCCTCTGGGGGTTGTAGTGGGGCGCCCCTG
This sequence comes from Nylanderia fulva, assembly GCF_048542155.1. Lineage (NCBI taxonomy): Eukaryota > Metazoa > Arthropoda > Insecta > Hymenoptera > Formicidae > Nylanderia > Nylanderia fulva. The sequence goes on along the minus strand of NW_028190399.1, from coordinate 9,386 downwards.
GGGTAGGGTGACCCGTGTATCAGTTATGATTTTGTGCTTAGGGGCGCCTTAGGCGCCATAGCCTCAAGTGGCGGGCGGGTGATCGGCCCGCGAGGCGTTAGTAACGGCTACGCCGTTACACTACCCCCTCCCTAGACGGCTGATCGTACGTGATCGGCCGAAACGGTCGAACCGTATCATCCACCGTCCAGTAGGGAAAGTGGCTCGGAACTTCCGAGTGGCGTGGGCGGTATGGCGCTGGAGGAATCACGGCGGCTGGCCCTGTCCTACGCTCCGACGGTTTCCTCGTCCTCTTCCTCGGATGCCGCCTTGAGGTCCTGCACATGGATGTGGCGGTGCCATCGTCCTCGGGCGTCCTTGATGTCAACAATTACGGGGGATACGATCCTCCGGACAGTCATCGGTCCGCTGTACTTCGGGGCCAGCTTGGCGTTGAACGCGTTGGCCTTGCTGGACAGGGGGCGGTCGCGTTTCCAGACGCGTTCGCCCAGCTGCGGTCGCCAGTCTCGTCGCCTCAGGTTGTACGGCTTCTCTTGCCGCTGGAAGGCCCGGGCGAGGTGGATTCGGACCACCTTGTAGGCGTCCTCCAACTGGGTCTGGCGGGTGCTTGGTCCTGGTGCTGGTGCGGTTCCTGGTCGATCCTCTGGATGTGGGCGAGCGAGCTCTCGGCCATGCAGGATGTAGGCCGGAGTGTATCCGGTGGCCTCATGTCGGGCGGTGTTGATGGCGAACTGTAAGGCGGGGATTCGCTCGTCCCAGTCTTTGTGCCGCCGGCCTACGTACTGGCTGATCATTGTTTTAACCGTACGGTTCGCTCGCTCTACCGGATTGCATTGCGGAGTGTACACGGGGGATGTCCGATGTTGTATCCCGTAGGAAGCTAGCAAGGCCTTAATGCGTTGCGCGACGAACTGAGTCCCGTTATCGGATACCAGGGCGACCGGACACCCGTGCCGGTATATCAGGCGGTCGGTGAGTGCTCGGGCTACGGCTACGGCGGTGGCTTTTCTAAGCGGGACCATTTCGATCCACTTACTGAACCGGTCTTGTATGGTTAATAGCCAGGTATGGCCGCTAGTGGATCGAGGCAGGGGACCGATCAGGTCTACGGCGGCTTGTTCCCATGGTGCGCGGACAGAGGTGGCCATCATCCGACCAGCCGGTCGTTGTTGACTGGCCTTGTGCCGCGCACAATTAGCGCACCCTCGGACGTACCGGGCAATTTCCCGAAACATGCCGGGCCAGTAATATAGCTGGGCCACCCGAGCCAATGTTTTGGAAATGCCTAGGTGCCCGGCGGCCGGGTCGTCGTGCATTCGCTGAAGCAGGGCGGGTCGTTGGTCTGTAGGCACGCACTGCTTCCATTGCTCTTCGGCTGGTGTTTCCCGGAAGTCCAGATCGTGGAGTATATGCCTGTACAATCGTTGATCCTGGATTTTATAGTCCGGGTGATCGGTCGGATGTCTCCGTACTTCGGCTAGTTTACGGTGGTACCACCGGCATTTCGGCCGGGTCACCGCCAAAGCTTCCGGGAGGCGGGAGAGGGCATCTGCCACCTGGTTAAGTGTCCCGCGCCGGTACTGGATGTCGAAATCATGTTGTTGTAATTCGAACATCCAGCGGGCTAGTCGTCCGGTAGGGGCCTCGATGTGTTGTAACCACTTTAAAGCTTGGTGGTCGGTCACGACGGTAAATCGGTAGCCCTCGAGGTAATCCCGCATCCGGCGTATACCCCACACGACAGCCAAGCACTCTAGTTCGGTAGCGCTATAATTCTTCTCGGCTGCGTTGAGGGTCCGGCTGGCGTACGCGATAACCCGCTCTCCTTCGCCGAGGTGTTGGGTTAATACGGCCCCTAACCCGTGGGCGCTGGCGTCGGTTTGTAGTAGAAATGGTCGCGCAAAATCTGGACAGGCGAGGACAGGTGCGGTGGTTAAGGCCTGTTTTAGTTTCCGGAACGCGGTTTCTTCTTCTTTTGCCCAGGTCCAGCGCGCTCTCTTTTTAGTGAGTCGAGTGAGAGGGGCGGCGATAGTGGAGAAGTCAGCGATGAATCGGCGGTACCATGACGCTACCCCCAGAAATTGCCGAACCCTGCGGAGGGTCGTGGGGGCAGGCCAATCGGTAATGGCTCGCACTTTTTCTGGGTCCGTCCGGATTTCGTGCCGATCGATAACGTGTCCGAGGTACCGAAGACTTGGCCGGCAGAAGTGACACTTTTCTGGGTTGAGGCGGAGTCGGGCGTCACGGAGGCGGCGAAAGACTTCGGCCAAGTGGCCTAGGTGCTCCTCGAAAGTACGGGACGCGACAACTATGTCGTCCAAGTAGACGAGGACGTGGGGTTCTAACTCGGGTCCTAGCACGGTGTCGAGCAGCCGTTGGAAGGTGGCCGGTGCTGAATGCAGTCCGAATGGCATGACGCGGAACTGCATCAGCCCTCTCCCTGGCACCGTGAAGGCGGTTGCGGGGCGGCTCTCCGGAGTTAGTGGCACTTGCCAATACCCGCTGCGTAGGTCCAACGTGGACAAGTAGTGTGCGCCTCGTAGCTTATCTAAGGTGGCGGCAATGTGAGGCAGCGGGTATGCATCTTTTTCTGAGGCCGCGTTTAATCGGCGGAAGTCTATACAAAATCGGTAGGTCCCGTCTTTCTTCTTTGCCAGCACTATCGGAGAGCTCCAGGCGCTGGTGGAGGGCTCGATGACTCCTTCGGCTTCCATCTTTTGGACCTCTTGGTCGATCACGGCTTGCATGGCCGGATTACGGGGCCGATATCGTTGTTTAATGGGCGGCCCCGGTTTTAGCCGAATTTGGTGTGTGGCTTTGTCGGTCGGGCCGCGGACCGATTCGAACTTTGGAAGTTCGTTATTTAGAAAGGCCTGTAGCCTTAGCGCCTCGCTGGTAGTTCCTGGGCTGATACTGGCTGTCGCGATTCCATCTTTGGTTGTTGTCTCGGTGACAGGTCTGGGCGGCGGGCGCAGCTCGACTCCTAATTTCGCCCAGAGGTCTATGCCTATTAGTACGGCGTTGTCTAGTTGTGGTAGTACGGAGAAGCGGTGGCGGTACGATTTTCCTCGTAACCTGACCGTTGCTTCGATGGTCTCGGCAATGGGGACTTGCGTCCCGTCGGCCAGGCGTATCTGGGCTGCCTTGAGATCTGGGCTAGACGGTGTGCGGTTGATTCGGCGGGCCGTTTCAGCGTTTACGAATGAGATTTCTGAGCCGGAATCGAGGAGGCCCCACAAATGTTGTCCAGCGATCTGGATCCGGAGGTGCGGTCTCGGGTTGTATTTTAGGCCGAGTCGGGCTGGACGACGGCCGCAACGTCTCCGGCCCGCACCCCGTTTCCCGTCGGGGGGTGGCAGTCACGGGTGAGGACCCCGTCCTTGCCACATCTCGAGCAGAATTTCTTCGGAGGTCGCTGGCAGTGCAGGCGTGTATGTCCTCGTTGCTTGCACCTCCAGCAACATTCCTCCCGACTGTAGACCGCAGAAGCTACGACCGGGGTGTGGCTTTGCGGCACGTCCCTTCGTCGTTCCTGTCTTCGGCGGTCGGCCTCTTCGTATTCGGTGGCTCGGATGCTCAGATCCCCGACGCTGAGCACGTCCGCCCGACGGATGTACAATTGGTACTCCGGATCCATGTTTTCGTAGAGCTGTTCCAGTTGGTCTAGGGGTGAATATCCCCCGGCGCGCCGCATCATGGTCAGGACCTCGGTGGCGTACTTTTGGAAGGACTCTTTAGGGCGTTGTTGACGTCCCTGGATCGTCCTTTTCATCTGTCTCTCATACCCGCTTGGCAGGTATTGCTGGCGGACAGCTTGGCGAAAGTCGGCCCAGCTGGCTATGGTATCGCGGATGTTGCGATACCACAGCAGGGCGTCTCCCCGTAAGAGTTCGGGTAGCCCTAACAGCATCTGGGCGTCGGTGTTGCCGTAGCCCAGGCACAGCTCTTCCGTACGCTCGAGGAATGCCAGGGGGTCCTTGCCCTCGAAGTGGCACCCCCATTTTCGGATCTGGTCCATGATCCTGGCTGGTTCAACAGGTGTCGGGGTGGTAGCTTCTTCGTCTTTGGTTGGGCTTCCGGTGGCCATTTCAACGTTGATAGTGGGCACAGGTAGGTGAGTTCGAAATAGCGCGGGGTTTTGCCCGACAAATCGGCGGAGGCGTCGGCGGACCTCGTCTAAAGTTCCTTGGCTATCGATTCCGTGTCTTTTGGCCAAGGCAATAGCTTCGGTTTTTGATAATTGATTTACCCACGCGGGCATCTGGATAGGCTTAAGCGAGTCGGGATCTCCACTGGGCAGGTCCCTGTTCGGGCGCCATGTAACGGTTCACCTTTCCCGACGCCGCGGATCGGCTCGCCGGTTCCAGGATTCGGGAGGAAGGGGGAGATTCAGACTCGCTTATTCCTTATTAACAATGCTTTGGTTTATTCAAAAAGAAACAAGTAAACAAAATGATTGTTGGCATAAAGCCTAAATAGAGAAACTTATTGACTACTCGGTATAAACGAAATGTTTGTTGGCATAAAGCCCTAAATAGAGAAACTTATTGACTACTCGGTATAAACAAAATAAGGAGGCGTATAGCCTGTAGCGGTGTCCGGAAAAGATTTACAAATTACCCGGTATAACTTAGAGATACGGTGTACGGAGGCGTATAGCCTATAGCAGAAAGAAACCGGAAACCGGGAAACCCGGCGTAATGACGAGAAACCCGTCACCCGGTGTATAGCAGGAAGAGACCGGAAACCGGGAAACCCGGCGTAACAACGAGAAACCCGTTGCCCGGCGTGTAGCAGGAAGAGACCGGAAACCGAGAAACCCGTTGCCCGGCGTGTAGCAGGAAGAACCGGAAACCGGGAAACCCGGCGTAATGACGAGAAACCCGTCACCCGGCGTGTAGCAGGAAGAGACCGGAAACCGGGAAACCCGGCGTAACAACGAGAAACCCGTTGCCCGGCGTGTAGCAGGAAGAGACCGGAAACCGGGAAACCCGGCGTAACAACGAGAAACCCGTTGCCCGGCGTGTAGCAGGAAGAGACCGGAAACCGGGAAACCCGGCGTAACAACGAGAAACCCGTTGCCCGATACTAAAGGTAGGAGGCCAGAAACCGGGAAACCCGGCGTAACAACGAGAAGCCCGTTGCCTGGCTAGGAGGTCCGGAACAGGACTGGTGCCGGCTCATCCGTCGAGCCGGCTTATATACCCTGCCGGCGGTTCCCCCACTCTACCTCGAGGCTGTGGTGGGGGTAACGCCGGCGTCGTAGTGGGGCGCCTCTGGGGGTTGTAGTGGGGCGCCCCTGAGGTAGGGTGACCCGTGTATCAGTTATGATTTTGTGCTTAGGGGCGCCTTAGGCGCCATAGCCTCAAGTGGCGGGCGGGTGATCGGCCCGCGAGGCGTTAGTAACGGCTACGCCGTTACAAGTCTTTTATAATAATTAAATTCAATATCAAGTATTTTAACGTTATCCCAATCAAAAGCATGTTTTTTATCCATAATATGTTCAGAGACCACAGAATGCTTGGAGGAATCAAATTTAATATTATGCATATGCTCTTTTAGTCTAGTGCGTAATTTTCTTTTGGTTTGCCCAACATACGAAGCTTCACAATCCTTACAATTAATTTTGTAGACAACATTATTATTATTGTTATGCACGTTTTTGTCCTTGTGGACTTTAATTAATTTGTTAAGATTATTTAGACAACGGTATCCTACTCTGAAATCTGATTTTTTTATTGTCGATGCTATTGTCTCAGAAATGTTATTAATGTATGGAATGACGAAAAATTTTTTCTTGCTATTATCTTCTGCAATTTCTTTTTTTCTATTGTTGTTAAACTGACCATTGTTTAAAACTCTTCATGGTTACCCTATTCATTTAATCTTTAAAGAAATAAATAAGAGAATAAGAGTTTTAAACAATGGTCAGTTTAACAACAATAGAAAAAAAGAAATTGCAGAAGATAATAGCAAGAAAAAATTTTTCGTCATTCCATACATTAATAACATTTCTGAGACAATAGCATCGACAATAAAAAAATCAGATTTCAGAGTAGGATACCGTTGTCTAAATAATCTTAACAAATTAATTAAAGTCCACAAGGACAAAAACGTGCATAACAATAATAATAATGTTGTCTACAAAATTAATTGTAAGGATTGTAAAGCTTCGTATGTTGGGAAAACCAAAAGAAAATTACGCACTAGACTAAAAGAGCATATGCATAATATTAAATTTGATTCCTCCAAGCATTCTGTGGTCTCTGAACATATTATGGATAAAAAACATGCTTTTGATTGGGATAACGTTAAAATACTTGATATTGAATCTAATTATTATAAAAGACTTATCTCGGAAATGATACACATCAAGGAACAAAGGCATGGTATAAATAATAACACAGACACCGAATTGCTTAACAACGCGTATTTCGACATTCTAGAAGAAATATCGAATTTTTAGACTTATGTAAATGTTTATTTTGTGAGATCTGACACCTATTTATTCGACTTTTTAAAAGACAACAGTCAAGTACTAACAATAAGGCCAACAACAATTAGAAGCATCGTCATCTCAAGTTATTCGGAACAATTTGTAAGCATAAAGGTTCAATATTTTAGTAGTTAGTTTAATTTATAATTTTTAATCTTTTTTTCACATACACATTAGTGGAATCCTATTTTACAATTGAATAAATTCTTTAAATTCAGTTAACAAATATCAAATAATTTGGAGAGGATGAACATAATCATTGCCAGATCGAGGGACTTTCGTCAAATAACGATAAGTGGTTCATTTGGAGTAATGTATAAGTGTCACTCCAAGTTTTTATTAATAATTCTAATATATTTTATGAATAACCGGACGAATCATTCTGCTTCTAATTGGGTTCTTACTTTGTTGAACTATTTTAATGGTCTCAATTCATTGTAAATATATTTTGCGTTTTAACTATGACTCAACTATATAACTTATATTGACTATGTATTGCGGATTTTTTATTAGAATTTTATGTATTTATTTATTATCGTTATTTATTATCACTATTTTTTTGCGCACTGAAGAGGAGCAAGTAGAGCTCGAAACGTTTGTATAATTATTATTTCAAATTAAGAATTTTCTTCTCAATAATAAAATAATATCGTATTGCTCGTTACACATGGCCTTAATTTAATAATTTATTATTCTCTTTGATTGTTAATTGACTGAAATATAACCTAAGAGCTTTGGACATTCACATTCCACAGTAATCAAAGAGTTAGGATTATCAATTCTTTAAGGTAACGTATTGATAGTTTGTTCATTACTTATCATAATGCAAATACAATTTGACTTTATCACTTTATAATTATTAAAAATCGTTTTAGAGTGAATCTTATGTAACAAGCTTTTTTTGGTTTTCTTCGGAATTTTTTATAATGAACTCATAAATGTTTTGTATATGTACAAAAAATTTCATTTTAAAAAAGGTAAAAAAAGTTGTTAAGTCCGCGTCAAAAACTATATCTCCAAAATCTTACAGAATCTTAAAACATATCTGAAAAATAATGTATTTAAAATATATAATGACATTAAAAACTTGCAATAACAAAAATATAAACATTAAAGACTTGCGACAAAAAAAATTAATTTAAAAACTTAACATACATATATTATATAACATACATATATATACATATATTACATGAGGTGAGACACGGATGTGATTTATTTATAATAAATAAACGTTATTTGAATGTAATGTATAAAAAGTTTGTGAAATAGTTACATGTTTGAACACATAAACGCTATCTAGCTATCCAAAAAAAGTGTATTACCACACACACACACACACATACGCGCGCACGCGCACGCACGCACGCACGCACGCACGCACGCACGCACGTATACATTCTTCTTTATAATGCTCAGAATAAAAAATCAGCACATGATCCACATTCTCTTAAAAACCATGAAATATGACACATTTTTTATACATAATTTCCAATATTTTTAAACATAATTAATTGTAACAATAATTTTTGGTATCACTAGTCTAGGTTTCATCACAGTAATAATTTAAAATATGATATTTAGTATTAAGGCAGAAAATCTATAACTTAGCAAAAATAATCTTATTTATTTTATGATCTCCTTCGACAGCGCACTGCTGATTTCACTAAAACATCTGATAGCTATTACATTGACTTTGCAACCATATTTTCTAATTGTATTCCGATTAACTTCTTCACAATTATTTTTATTAATCAGTGTAATTTCTGTAACATGTAATGTTACGAAAATTGTATGTTACTTTGCACTTATTATTATATTAATTTTATAAATATAATTAACTTTTTTATAATTTTTATTATTATTAGCATAAAATACATATTTATAAATATATAATTATAATATTGATTGATATAATATAAAAAACACTGATGTATACCTTAATTATATATTAAATAATGCAGAACATTACACAAAACATTTTAAAACTATTATAATTATATATAATGAATATTTCAGATTTTTATACGATAATGAATAAAATAGACAAAAATATAAAATAATATCAATTGTGTGTATGTGTGTGTAAAATGAAGACGAGTAATAAGTCATAATGAGTCAATGATCGATATTTATCAATTTGTTGCATATTGAATATCATCCAACTATCCTCTTGAAAAAATAATAGTTTTGATTTTCTGCTTGAATTTGCGCATACCATGGAATATAAAAAAATCGTGAAAATCGGGATATGTTTCTGTAATATAAGTAATAGGTAAGCAATCAATCTCTAATTCATTAATATTTTCTATGGACCATCGGAAAAATGTTTCGTACACCGGATGACTATAATCTCGTATTATTTTTATGAGAGGACAATGCTTTTCCAAATCCCAATTATGCAAGTAACGTAGATCATCATCTGTTTGTGATTCTGCAATTTCCCTCATAAAATTAATAAAATTTGGGCGATGTAATTGGCTAAATTCACAAAAAATTTAAAATATGTAGAAAAACATTACAAATACTTGAAAATTGTTTGTGTAATATTTATGTTATAAAACATTTTAATAAATACTAAGAAACAAAATAGAAAATTGCATTTTTTTCTTTATAAATTTGTTATATCCCCCAAAGATATATAATAGATATAACTATTAAAAGTTAACTAATATTAAGAAATGGGTACTCGTATTGCATCCGCAATTACGACAGACACTGACCGCGTTAAAAAACGCATACGATGCGAGGTATACGCGGAATCAGAATTACGACAGATAATGACCGCGTTAAAAAACGCATACGATGCGAGGTATACGCGAAATCAGAATTACGACAGATAATGACCGCGTTAAAAACGCATACAATGCGAGATATACGCGGAACAGAA